>NC_080554.1:7487500-7772500 GCF_028640845.1 Ahaetulla prasina
TGGTTGTCTTCTGTCCACCTTTGGAGTACAAAAGGACCTGTTCACTTTTGCAAGCTCAGCTAGGGTCATCTTCTACATGCTTCCACTCATAGCTCTACCATTCAGGCCATCACAAAGATGGAATCCTGCCTTCCAGGGATAAATGTTCACAATTTTATGATGCGCAGTGGAAGAGAAAACAAGGGTTTGGGGAAGAGTGTGATACCAGATGCTAAATAAGTAAATGCAGTTTTTGACCTATCAAGGGAAACCATGTGGATTGATGTAGATGAAGGCTTCAAAAGCACTTATGAAGAACCCATGGTCCATGTCAAATATCTTCTTCTCTTCCTCCTCCTCCTCCTCCTCCTCCTCCTCCTCCCTTTCTTCTTCTCTCCTCCTCCTCCTCCTCCTCCTCCTCCTCCCTTTCTTCTTCTCTCCTCCTCCTCCTTCCCCCCTCCTCCTCCTCCCTTTCTTCTTTTCTCCTCCTCCTCCTCCTCCTCCTTCTCCTCCTTCTTCTTCTTCTCAGAGAGCCCCAAGGAACCCACAGATGCCTCTCTATTACTGCTTCACCTGGCCCACCAGCGCCAAGTTAAGTTGACTTATTGTGAGGCAAACAAGTCAGGCTCTCGAGCAGCTGCAGAAATCATCTCCCAAATCCCAGCTTCCAAATTTGGACCAGATCTTGCAATATAAAGGAGTTCTTTTGTTTTGTTCGGCTGTTTGTCTCCTCCGCAGCTGCCTCCAGGTTGCAAAAAACGTCTTCCCTAACTAGAGACAGAAATAAGTTTGGACCAAAGGGGTTTAGATGTGCAGTCTGGATAATTCACACTTCCCCTTTGGGCTCGTCCGGCAGGGATAGAAGAGATTAAGGTCCATACATCATTGCTTATCCCCTCTCTTCTTCTTTGGTCCCCTTTGATTTAATCCACCCTCTTGCAAAGAAGCCTAAACTAGAGAAAGATGTGGGATTTCTCATCCATTTATTTTATTTTGGTTCTACTTTATGGCTGATCTTCTTCCTACATGAGGGCAGAGAGCCGGGAGGGGGGGTGGACTTTTAGAAAAGCAAGAAGAGGCCTCTGGGGCAAAACACTGGCCAAAGAATGCTTTGCAGCACATGGGCTGAAGCAGAAGTCCAGAAAAGTGCAAAGCTTGGACAGATGTGCCGAGCAAAGAGGGTGGGGTCCAAAAGAGTTCCCCTTCCATCCATCTGGAGGCTGGCCAGCCCTGCAAAATGGACCCCTTTTCTGGACCTCAACCATTTGGGAAAACTCCTGAGGCTCGCTTGGCCACAAACTCTCTCTCTCTCTCTCTCTCTCTCTCTCACTCATTCTCTTTCTCTCTCTCTCTCATTCTCTCTTTCTCTCTCATTCTCTCTCTCTCACACACACACACACAAACACACACAAGTAAGACCTCTTCAGCAGCAATATGAATGAATCCAAGATACACCAAGTCTTTCCTCTTAGCCATAATAGATTTCAAGCCATGTCAGAGATAGATGATAAATAGATAGATAGATAGATAGATAGATAGATAGATAGATAGATAGATAGAAAAATAGATAGGTAGGTAGATAGATGATAAATAGATGAGAGAGAGAGATACTGTAGATAGAAAATTTGATCGATGATGATAGCTAGATGGATGTATGGATATAGATAGATAATTGATGGATGGATGGATGGATGATAAATAATAGCTAGACAGAGATAGGTGGATGGATGGATAGAAAAAAGAAAGAAAGAAAGATCAATAGATGATAGATGATAAGTAGATAAGAGAGATACTGTAGAAAGAAAGAAAGAAAGAAAGAAAGAAAGAAAGAAAGAAAGAAAGAAAGAAAGAAAGAGAAAGATACTGTAGATAGAAAAATTGATAGATGATGATAGCTACATGGATGTATGGATGTATATAGATGACTGATGGATGGATAGATAGCTAGAGATGGATGGATGGATGGATAGATAGAAAAAAGAAAGAAAGATCAATAGATGATAAGTAGATAAGAGAGATACTGTAGAAAGAAAAAGAAAGAAAGAAAGAAAGAAAGAAAGAAAGAAAGAAAGAAAGAAAGAAAGAAAGATACTGTAGATAGAAAAATTGATAGATGATGATAGCTACATGGATGTATGGATGTATATAGATGACTGATGGATGGATGGATGATAAATAACAGCTAGATAGCTAGAGATGGATGGATGGATGGATAGATAGAAAAAAGAAAGAAAGATCAATAGATGATAAAGTAGATAAAAGAGAGATAATGTAGATAGAAAGAAAGAAAGAAAGAAAGATAATGTAGATAGAAAAATTGATAGATGATGATTACTAGATGGTTGGATGGATGTATATAGATGATTAATTGATTGGCACATGGATGATAAATAACAGATAGCAGCTAGCAACATAGGTACATAGGTACATTGATAGATACTTCCATCATCTTTAAACCAAACACATAATTATGAGTCAGGTCCATAAAAGGAGAGAAAACAAAGAAGGCTGCAGATGTCATACACAAGCAAACTACTTCGAAGTTTCCCAAGTCGTCTTGGTGTTCAGCTAGCTGGCGAGTGTAGCGTGGCACTATTCTGTGTAAAAAATAAAAAATCAAAAAAAAAAAATCACCCATGGCAAAACTGGCCCACAACATTCTTGGAACGGCTCCGTGGACCTCCCCAGGATGTTATTTTGACATCCGATACAAACAATTTCACAAGCATCTCTCTCTCTCTCTCTCTCTCCCCCTCCCAGGACTGGGGGGGGTACGAATGAATCAAACGCAAATAAAATAAAAAATAAAATAAAATTGGCCCCTTTGCTCAAAGCAAGCTCCCCGTGGAATGACTCCGCTCTACTTAATGAGGGAGCCGATCCAGATCAATATACAAATTGAAAATGCCCCCTTTCGAACCACGAGTTTTATTGGTTTGTCCCAGGGATAAAGGAACTTATGTCAGCCCTCCAACAGACTTGGTTGCCATGACAGCCTTTAACCATGATAAGAACTGGAAATCTAAGGATATCTGGATAACTTCAACCTACCCACAAACCTGGCTATAGGGAAGGTTTGAAACACATGGGATGATGCGTCCGTTTCCTTTGCTCGCCTCCCTCGGTTTCTCTTCTGTGTATTGATCCTAGATTGATCGGTTCTTGCCCACGAAGAACTTACAATTATTTGATTTTGAAAGTGTCACATCCCCTGAGGACGGTATATAATTCATCCATCCCCTGTTTGACAAATATGTTTAGGCACAGTTGGGTTTCAGATCTTATCTTCATCTCTCTCTCTCTCTCTCTCTCCCCCTTTCTCTTTCCCCCTTCCTCTCCCTCTCTCTCTCTCCCCCTCTCTCTGTCCCTCTCTTTCTCTCCCTCCCTTTCTCCTCCCTCTCCCCCTTCTTTCTTTCTCTCTCTCCATCTCCCTCCCTCTCTCTTTCTCTTTCTGTCTCTCTTTCCCTCTTCCTTTTCTCTCCTCCCTCCCTCTCTCCTCCCTCTCCCTCTCTTTCTCTCCTCCCTTTCTCCTCCTCTCTCTTTCTCCCTCTCCTTTCTCTCTCTCTCTCTTGCCTTCCCTCTCTTTCTCTCTCTCTCCCTCTCTCTCCCTAACTCTTTCTCTCTCCCTCTCCCTCTCTCTTTTCTTTCTCTCTCCCATCCTCTCTCTTTCCATCTCCCTCCCTCTTCCTCTCTTTCTTTTTCTTGCTCCCTCTCCCTCTCTCTTTTTCTTTCTGTCTCCCATCTCCCTCCCTCTCTCTTTCCATCTCCCTCTCCCTCTCTCTTTCTCTTTCTTGCTCCCTCTCCCTCTCTCTTTCTCCCTCTCTCCCACCCTCTCCCTCTCTCTTTCTGTCTTCCTTTCCTTCTTCCTTTCTCTCTCCCTTTCTCTCCCTCTTTCATTTCCCCCCTGCCTGCAAAAATAAAATAAAATTAAAAAGTAGTACTTATGGACATTTCGATGGAACATTATGGCTTGTCATCGTTTTGGAATATATATTGCTTTCCAATATATTTCTGGAATGCAGCTAGGTCTGCATTTGTCAAACATCTAATTCTGTAAACAGATTTTTGTGGGTTTGAGTCAGGGGAATTCAAACCAAGCCTGAACCAAAAACTGGTGTGAACAATCTGTTTGCTTTTCTGTTGAACTGGAAGTGGATCGCAGCCATTAAGTAGAAGCTCCTTCTCCTTCTCCTCCTTCTCTATCTCCTCCTCCTTTTTCTTGCCTATCTCCTCCTCCTCCTCCTTTATCTCCTTCTCCTTCTGTTCTTCAGCTGTTCTGTTGTGAGATGTCCAACCATCCTGCTTTAAATACCTCTTGCTGTCATCACTCCGCCGCTTCCCCATCTGAGAAGATCTTCCTGGGAAACGGTTTTCATTGCCATGAACCACTAAGGGATGATGGAGAACAGGCAGATAAGGTCAATAGAAGGCTCTCCAGCATAGAGGCGCTGGAGTGCAGCTCATGGACTGCTCTCAGCTTGGGAAAAAAAATAAATCTGCACACCCCATGATCTAACATTTTCAAAAATAGCAAATCCCTCTGGCATTCTGACCAAAAACTTTTTATTTTATTTATTTTATTTATTTATTTGTCACAACAGTATATATAAGCGTAAGCATGAAATAACTATACGAATTGGATACAACCAACGGGAACATTAGGACAGGAACGGTAGGCACGCTGGTGCTCTTATGCACGCCCCTTACAGACCTCTTAGGAATGGGGTGAGGTCAATAGTAGATAGTCTTTGGTTAAAGCTTTGGGGATTTTGGGAAGAGACCACAGAGTCAGGTAGTGCATTCCAGGCATTTAACAACTCTGTTACTGAAGTCATATTTTCTGCAGTCAAGATTGGAGCGGTTCACATTAAGCTTAAATCTATTGCGTGCTCATGTAATGTTGCGATTGAAGCTGAAGTAGTCTTCGACAGGAAGGACATTGTAACAGATGATTCTATGACTTAAACTCAGGTCATACAACGTCCATCCAGACAGCATTTTGGATCTCCTGGGAGATGAGTGTTTGGGGTCTTCTTTCAAAAGGTACCCCAACATTCAGATTACAGGCACCTTTTGAAAACCTCCAATCTTGCCCCTCCTTCCCTTGACAAACAGAGACTGCAAAAATGCTCTCGTCAAAAGAATATTTCTAGTTTGATACCCACGGAGATTCTCAAGTCATTCCAGGTCTGCGGTTGTCACAAAAGTGCTTTTCCCCCCTTTATAAATATATTTTTATTAGCTTATCAAAGTATCTTTTTTCCTTGAGGGTCCTTGAGTGGCTCAGGCTGTAAGATAGCCTGTTATTAAAACACAGCTGCCTGCAATTACTGCAGGCTCGAGTCCCACCAGGCCCAAGGTTGACTCAGCCTTCCATCCTTTATAAGGTAGGTAAAATGAGGACCCAGATTGTTGGGGGGGGGGCAATAAGTTGACTTTGTAAAATATACAAATAGAATGAGACTATTGCCTTACACACTGTAAGCCGCCCTGAGTCTTCGGAGAAGGGCGGGATATAAATGTAAATTAAAAAAAAAAAGAAAAGGATAGGAATAGAAAAAGCGCTTCCCTTTCTTGAAGACGTTTCGCTTCTCATCCGAGAAGCTTCTTCAGTTCTGATTGAATGGTGGAGGGTTTTATATGCTCCACCCTTCAGTCAGAACTGAAGAAGCTTCTCGGACGAGAAGCGAAACCTCTTCAAGGAAGACGAAGGAAGTCCAGTCATCTATTTAAATCTTTATTCTATTCTATTCTAATTCTTATTGCTCTTCTCTTCTATTCTTATTGCTCTGCTATTCTATTCGTTCCTATTCTATTCTGTTCTATTCTTCTATTTAAATCTTATTCTATTCTATTTTAATTCTTATTGCTACTCTATTCTATTCTTCTATTTAATTCTTATTCTATTCTATTCTTATTGCTCTTCTCTTCTTCTATTTAAATCTTATTCTATTCTATTCTATTTAAATCTTATTCTATTCTAATTCTTATTGCTCTTCTCTTCTATTCTTATTGCTCTGCTATTCTATTCCATTCTATTCCATTCTATTCCATTCCATTCCATTCTATTCGTCTATTTAAATGGAAAACGCACCTTTGGGCGTATTGATTTCCATCCTTACTCTCATCAGCTTTTTTTAATCCCTTCAGCATCGCAAAGCGGGAAACCCTCGTGGTTTGATGCCACAGCTGCGCCCACCAGACCTCCGTCTAAATTATTACTGACCATTCTCTGAGGACCGCCGGGGGGGGGGGGGAGGGAGGGAGGAGATCAGCTGTTAATTGGTATTTGCTGCATCTCATTGTATCCCCTTTCCCCGTGATCTTTCCTCAAGGCGAGTTGAGGCCAAGGTAGTTTGTCGGAAGAAAGGAGGTGTTTGCACTACCCTGCAGCCTTGTTGGTCACTGTAGGAGTTTATTCTTTCTTGTCTACTTTAACAACAACAACAACAACAAAAAAGAACATTAAGTATCGCTATACGTTGTAAATCGGAAGATGGTTTGCTTTCTATCAGTTATGTTGCAGACAGTGCATCGTGTTCTTTAATCCCACGACGTGGTACTGATTTGATCTCGGGCTTCTAGGCCTCAAGTGTGCATGTTACGCATGGTGTCGTCAGTTGTAGGTCTTGAAAACAGTGGTTGGTTGTATCTAAGGACGGGTGCAGTTGGTTTGTTTATTTTATTTAGTTAGTTTGTCAAACATGTATAGGGTAACAGATAAGCCTGACTAGGTGGCTCAGTGGCTAGGACACTGAGCTGGTCGATCAGAAAGGTCGGCAGTTTGGCGGTTCGAATCCCTAGTACAGGTCTCCTGTGACAGCAGGGGGTTGGACTAGATGACCTCCAAGGTCCCTTCCAACTCTGTTAAATGTTACATATAAGCAGAGGTGGGTTTCAGCAGGTTCTGACCAGTTTCTGGAGAACCGGTAGAGGAAATTTTGAGTAGTTTGGAGAACCGGTAAATACCACCTCGGACTGACCCCGCCCCCATCTATTCTCTGCCTCCCAAGTCCCAGCTGATTGGGAGGGAATGGAGATTTTACAGTATATCCTTCCCCTGCCACACCCACCAAGCCATGCTCACAGAACCGGTAGTAAAAAAATTTGAAACCCACCATTGCGTTTAAGTAAAAACATGATTATGAATACAGGAAATGGGTAGGAATAAATGGGGACAACAGGACAGGGACGGAAGGCACGTTGGTGCACTTATGCATGCCCCTTACTGACCTCTTAGGAATGGGGTGAGGTCAACAGTAGACAGTCGAAGGTTAAAATTTTGGGGGTTTGGGGAAGAAACCACAGAGTCAGGTAGTGCACTCCAGGCGTTGACCACTCGGTTGCTGAAGTCATATTTTCTGCAATCGAGTTTGGAGTGGTTTTACCTTAAGTTTGCATCTAATGTGTGCTCGTGTATTGTTGTGGTTGAAGCTGAAGTAATCATTTTTTTTTTTTTTAAATTTATACCCCGCCCTTCTCCGAAGACTCAGGGCGGCTTACAATGTATAAGGCAATAGTCTCATTCTATTTGTATATTTTTTTTACAAAGTCAACTTATTGCCCCCCCAACAATCTGGGTCCTCATTTTACCTACCTTATAAAGGATGGAAGGCTGAGTCAACCTTGGGCCGGGCTCGAACCTGCAGTAATTGCAGGCTCTGTGTTCTAATAACAGGCTTCTCTACTGCCTGAGCTATCCCGGCCCTTATCATTGACAGGTAGGTCGTTGTAGCAGATAATTTTGTGTACTATGCTTGGGTCAGACCGCAGGCAGCCTAGTTCTAAGTTGTCCAAGCTCAAATTTTCAAACCTGGTGGCATAAGGTATTCTGTCTGCTGTGAGCAGAGGAGTGGAGGACTCTTCTCATGAAATACCTCTGGACTTGTTCAATTGTATTCATGTCCAATATGCAGTGCGGGTTCCAGACAGATGAGCTGTATTCAAGAATTGGTCTAGCCAAGGTTTTGTATGCCCTAATTTGCAGTTTCTTTTCTTTTCTTTTTCTTTTACTTCTCTGTCTTGTTCAATTTTTAAGTAGCTGTTGTCCACCATAGGTGAACCTCCCTAACTCTCTTTTCCTTATAAAAAGGCAGAGCTTTTCTTAGAAGGCCCCGTTCCTCAGACATATAGGCACCACAAAATTAAATGAAACAGAACAAACCAGCTTAGCATTAGCTTCTTCGGTTGTGATCTATCCACACTACAACAACGTTATCACTCCACTGAAAGAGCTAAGGAAACTCTTTTAGCCTTAGGAAAAATAAGATGTTCGTGCCCTGGATAATATTTTGATCTGCACATAAATCACACCTTCTAGGAGCTGACCTCATTTCTCCCTGTTGAGCCTCCACCTTCTGGAAGTATTCTTTCCAACCCTCTATGGAGATACTCAGCCATCCAGGTCGTGGTTGTCGCAAAGGTGCTTTTTCAAGAGGCAACTGGACTTTCTGGTTTTTCTTTGAAGATGTTTTGCTTCTCATCTCATCCAAGAAGCTTCTTCAGCTCTGGTGTAGCTAAATGTCTATGGAGATACTCAGCCATCCAGGTCATGGTTGCCCCAAAGGTGCTTTTTCAAGAGGCAACTGGACTTTCTTTGTTTTTATTTTTCTTGGAAGGCATTTTATTTCTCATCCAAGAAGCTTCCAACCAGTCAATCAAAATGGAAATAAAAGAGACAACCAGCTCTTGATTGAGACGTTCAGATCATAACTCTGACCAGGAGCAGAGCTATCTTCAGTTCTGAAGCTTCCAACCAGTCAGAGAAAATGGAAGTGAAGCTTCCAACCGGTCAGGCAAGAGGGAAGTAGACTTTCGAACCGCTGCTCACCACCGCAGGGAGACGGAGCCGATGCGTTGGTTCCGTCCCAGGCGCCTGATGGACCCGGAGAGGTTCCTGACGGAGCTTGGGCCGTTTCCTGAGGATCTTACCCACGGCACGACTGAAGAACTAGTTGCGGCTTGGGAACAGGCTGGGGCTTTGGACCGTGTCGTGCCTTTGCGGCCTCTGACCCGGCGTAGATCTCAATTGGCTCCCTGGTTCTCCGGGGAGCTGAGAGAGATGAAACGCCGGAGAAGACGCCTAGAGAATGTTTGGAGGTCCAGTCGTTCCGAGGCTGATCGGACACTAGTGAGGTCCTTTACTAGGACCTACCTAGTGGCAATGAGGGAGGCGAAACGTTCCTACGTTTCCACCCTCATTGCATCAGCAGATAACCGCCTGGCCGCCCTGTTTCGAGTGACCCGTTCCCTCCTTCAACAGGAGGGACGGGATGACCCCCTGCAGGGACGAGCCGAGGAGTTTAACGGTTATCTATACGATAAAATTGTTCAGCTTCGTGATGGCTTGGATCATGATTGCGATGATTCAGCTGAGGTAGCAGAGACTCGTCTTGTTGAGGTTATTTGGGATGGGTTTGATTCTGTGGCTCTCGAGGACGTGGACAGGTGGCTGGGGAGGTTGCATGCAACTACGTGTTTACTGGACCCGTGCCCTTCCTGGTTAGTACTGGCTGCTCAGGAAGTGACACGAGGCTGGCTCCAGGGGATTATAAATGCTTCTTTGGTTGAAGGGGTTTTCCCCACCGCCTTGAAGGAGGCGGTGGTGAGACCCCTCCTGAAGAAGCCTTCCCTGGACCCAGCTATTTTGGGTAATTATCGTCCAGTCTCCAACCTTCGCTTTTTAGCGAAGGTTGTAGAGAGTGTGGTTGCATGGCAGCTTCCCCGGCACCTGGAGGAAGCTGTCTATCTAGACCCGTTCCAGTCCGGCTTCCGACCCGGTTACAGCACGGAGACGGCTTTGGTCGCGTTGGTGGATGACCTCTGGAGGGCCAGGGACAGGGGTTGTTCCTCTGCCTTGGTCCTATTAGATCTCTCAGCGGCTTTTGATACCATCGACCATGGTATCCTGCTGCGCCGGTTGGAGGGGTTGCGAGTGGGAGGCACCGTTTATCGGTGGTTCTCCTCCTATCTCTCCGACCGGTCGCAGACGGTGTTAACAGGGGGGCAGAGGTCGTCCTCGAGGTGCCTCACTTGTGGGGTACCTCAAGGGTCGATTCTCTCGCCTACCCTGTTCAACATCTACATGAAGCCGCTGGGTGAGGTCATCAGTGGTTTCGGGGTGAGTTATCATCTTTACGCTGATAATACTCAGCTGTATTTTTCCACCCCGGACCACCCCAACGAAGCGGTCGAAGTGCTGTCCCGGTGCCTGGAAGCCGTACAGGTCTGGATGGGGAGAAACAGACTCAAGCTCAATCCCTCCAAGACGGAGTGGCTGTGGATGCCGGCACCCCGGTACAGTCAGCTGCATCCGCAGCTGACTGTTGGGGGTGAGTTAGTGGCCCCAAAGGAGGTGGTTCGCAACTTGGGTGTCCTCCTGGATGGTCGGCTGTCCTTTGATGAACATCTGGCGGCCGTCACCAGGAGGGCCTTTTACCAAGTTCGCTTGGTTCGTCAGTTGCGTCCCTTCCTTGACCGGGATGCCTTATGCACAGTCACTCACGCTCTGGTTACGTCTCGGCTGGATTATTGCAATGCTCTCTACATGGGGCTGCCCTTGAGGTGCACCCGGAGGCTGCAGTTAGTCCAGAATGCAGCTGCGCGAGTGGTAACGGGAGCCCCTCGTGGCTCCCACGTAACACCACTGCTCCGTAGTCTGCACTGGCTTCCTGTAGTCTTTCGGGTGCACTTCAAGATCCTGGTTACCACCTTTAAAGCGCTCCATGGCTTAGGACCCGGGTACTTACGAGACCGCCTGCTGTTACCTTATGCCTCCCATCGACCTGTACGCTCTCACAGAGAGGGCCTTCTCAGGGTGCCGTCCGCAAAACAATGTCGGCTGGCGGCCCCTAGGAGTAGGGCCTTCTCTGTGGGAGCACCAACACTCTGGAACGAACTCCCCCCTGGCTTACGTCTACTGCCTGATCTTCGGACCTTCCGTCGTGAGCTTAAAACATATTTATTCATTCAAGCAGGACTGGCATAAATAGTTGATTTTAAATTGGGGTTTTAATAATATTTTAAATTTTTAATTGTTTTAATTATCGGCCGTATAGTAATATTTCATTTTAAATTCTTTTAATTGTATATATTCTGTGTTTTTATTCTGGCTGTACACCGCCCTGAGTCCTTCGGGAGAAGGGCGGTATAGAAATTTAATAAATAAATAAATAAAAATAAATAAATAAGTAAAAGAGACAATCAACTCTTGAATGAGACGTTCAAACCATAACTCTGATCAGGAGCAAATGGCAGTTGATTGTCACTCTTCTGAGGCGGCGTCAAAAAATGGTATCCCTGGGTCAGTAACTCTCATGTGGATCCACACCCAGCACAATATGTTCTACCTGAGGCTGCCTTTTTAGATGACCCAGAAGCTGTTGCTGGTGCAAATGGTTATAGCCAGACTCATGGTCAGACAATCCTACCATTGTAAAATTATGACTCCAGCTTAGTGGTTTTTTTCTTCCAGATAACGTCATAGTTCATCAATACGATACAGTTTGCTGACTGATGCACCAAAAAAAGAGCCCAGGCAAGTAGGCAGAGTTCCAGGGTAGTACGAAAGGGGTTCTTGTCCTACTTAGGAGTGAAGCATGATAGCAAACAGTGGGAAAGATACACAGTTCCTTTTTTTTTTTTCAAGGACGGCCATGCAGTTCACTCTTTGTTGCAACATTTCAGGCAAGAGGACAGGCTGACTCGTGAGAAGCCAAGAAGAGGTGTGTCAATTTGTGACGTTTCTCCAAGGAGCGGAGCCAACTTTTTTTTTGAGAGTTTCCCAGAGGTATTGTCGAGAAATTTAAAGCGTTGCATTTTGTTCCCCTCTTTCCTCTTGAGAACATCAGGCAGCCCCCCCCCTCCATTTCATCCCAAGAGAATTCCATTATTTGAGGGGCCAAGTTTGGAGACCCCCTGTTCTAAACAAAAGTGTTGAATCAGGCTGGCCTCCATCCACCCACCCATTTTATACTCCTTGCCAGAAAAATTAGAAGTAGTAGTAGCAGTGTTCCAATGTCTCAGAGGCTGCCCCAAAGAAGAGGGAGTCAAGCTATTCTCCAAAGCCCCTGAAGGCAAGACAAGGAGCAATGGGTGGAAAGTAACCAAGGAGAGAAGCAACTTAGAACCAAGGAGAAATTTCCTGACAGTGAGAAAAATTAACCAGTGGAACAACTTACCACCAGAAGTCGCGAATGCTCCAACACTGGAAGCTTTTAAGAAGAGGTTGGATAACCATTGGTCTGAAGTGGTGTAGGGTTTCCTGCCTAAGCAGGGGGTTGGACTAGAAGACCTCCAAGGCTCCTTCCGATTTTGTTATAGTACTGATAGTACTAACCATTGTGGTAAAGTCTTCCTCAAATGCCAGTTGGCTATGAGCTGGCATTCCTGCGTAGGTGGACAGGCCCATGTCTACCTTTGGAGAATCCCCATCTGCAACCTGACTGGTGAAGTTAGGAGACAGGTTCCCATCCCTTCGTCAAGAGGGTAGCCAACAGCTCATGTCTTCCAACCTTCTCCAGCTGGAGAGTGGGAGGCTGGGGGAGAGGGAAATTGCTCTCTAGCTCACAGGGGTGCTGTGAGGACACTATTAGAAGTTTGTGCAAGGGAGGAGAAGAAGGGAGGGAGGGACACCGTCATCTGGGAGATGGATGAGTTGACCTTCTGATTATTTGGGCCACCCTTCCCTTGCTCCATCAGCGTTTTCTCTCTCTCTCTCTCTCTCTCTCCCATCATCTGGAATCCACCTCCACCCCCTTCCAGAGCCTCTTGTGGGGCTGAGTATCCTGCGTGGGCCACCCTCACATCCCATGCTATTTCTGGGCATCCAAGTATCACTTTCCATCCCAGAAGCAAACTGTAGAAGTTCTTGGAAACCTCAAAGGTTGATATATAGCTGGTAGCCTTTGATGGGCTTTTTTTTTTCCCTTTAAAGGAAAGCATCACCTTTCCATTTATTCCTCAGGCATGTTCCCTGAGATGCTGAAGAGGAGCAAACAGATTTATCCCAAAAGAAAGCCCATTAATATGTCCAGTTTAATGAAAAGAAGGACCAGTGTGTGTGTGTGTGTGTGTGTGTGTGTGTGAGACATGATAGCAGTCTTTCAATATCTCAGGGGCTGCCCCAAAGAAGAGGGAGTCAAGCTATTCTCCAAAGCACCTGAAGGCAGGACAAGAAGCAATGGGTGGAAACTAATCAAGGAGAGAAGCAACCTAGAACTAAGGAGAAATTTCCTGACAGTGAGAACAATTAATCGGTGGAACAACTTGCCTCCAGAAGTTGTGAACGCTCCAACACTTGAAGTCTTTAAGAAGAGGTTGGATAACCATTTGTCTGAAGTGGTGTAGGGTTTCCTGCCTAGGCAGGGGGGTTGGACTAGAAGACCTCCAAGGTCCCTTCCAACGCTGCTGTTCTATTTTATTCTAATCTCTTTGAGGTAACTCGGAAGAGAATGGCTTCGTTTCTGGAGTGGAGTGGATGGAAACTAATCAAGGAGAGAAACGACGTAGAACTAAGGAGAAATGTCCTAATGATGAGAAGGAACAGAAGTTGCCTTCAGAAGTTGTGGGTGCTCCATCACTGGAGGCTTTCAAGACGACGATTTGTCTGAAATAGTTTAGGGTCTCCTGCTGGAGCAGGGGGTTGGACTAGAAGGCCTCCGAGGTCCCTTGCCACTCTATTAATTCTACGTTCTGTGAAAACGTCCATAGAAACAGAGCATAGAAACTCATTAACCACGTGTTCTCCCTCAAGGGCACGTCCAAGCGAAAGCAGTGATGAAGAGGAGCGGGCTACAAAAGCTGGTATTGATCATACCCTTCACTCTCCTCTGCAGGACCACCTCCCTTGCCTCCCCCACCTGCATATTTTATCCCCCCCTCCCTCCGCTAATCCGTTTCAAACAAAGTCAAGGTCAGCCAAAGGAGGTGGGAGGGTGGATATATATGTGTGTGTATATATATATATATATATATATATATATATATATATATATATATATATATATATATATATATATATATATATATATATATATATATATTAAACGGCGCGTTTACCTTTTACGTTCACTTAAAACCGAACCAAGAAGAAGAAGGGGAAAAAGAGAAAGAGAGAGAGAGAGAAAGCTTTTACACAGTTAGTCTTGTAGATCAAGGTCTTCGGAGATGTTTTGGTATCCCAAAGCCTCTCCAGCCTTTGAACTTTTATCCCTCACCCACCGGCGGAAAGAATAGAAAGAAACGGGAGGAGGGGAGGGAGGGGGGGGGGAAGGGAAGGAGGAAAAATATGAATTGAACACAAAGCTTTTTCGCCCCAAGGTCTGCTGCCGTAGACCTGGAATCAGAATTGTTTCAATCTATGTAAATATCAGGAAATGAAATTCCGTGTCTCGTGTGCCAGATACTCCCAGCAGCTGCAGCTGTGCACAACATGGCAAAGATTGTTTCAACTTGTAAACCAGATTTTTTTTTTTAAAGTGGGGAGGGGGGAATATAGAAATGTCATTCCTTGAAAAAGGGAGGGGGGGGAGGGAATTGGCATTGAGGGTCATCCGTGAGGTCAATAAGGCAACAGGACAAGGGGATAATAGAACTAAAACAGAGAGAGAAGGGACTAAAGTGGGATCTGGAAGACTCCGGCAAGGGTCTCCACATTCTTGGCAGGTGTGGTAGATGTCAAAAACTCTTACTTATTTCTAAATAGATCTAAAATGGACAGCTAAACGTCATCAAAAAAGCACCACAAAGAATGTTCTTTCTGTGCCAACTCAGGAAGCTCAAACTGCCCGAGGAGCTGCTGATCCAGTTCTACAGAGGAATGATTGAGTTTGTCATTTGCACCTCTATAAATGTCTGGTTCGGTTCTGCAACCCAACAAGAAAGACACAGACTTCAGAGGATAATTAGAACTGCAGAAAAAATAATGGCTACCCACCTGCCTTCCATGGAGGACCTGTATACTGCATGAGTCAAAAAGAGGGCTGGGAAAATATTTACAGACCCCTCGCATCCTGGACATAAACTGTTTCAACTCCTACCCTCAAAACGACGCTATAGAGCACTGCACATCAGAACAACTAGACACAAGGACAGTTTTTTCCCGAAGGCCATCATTCTGCTAAACAAATATTTCCCTCAACACCGTCAAACTATTCACTAAGCCTGCACTACTATTACTATTAATCTTCTCATCGTTCCTATCACCCATCTCCTCCCTCTTACGACTGCATGACTGTAACTTGTTGCTTGTATCCTTATGATTTATATTGATTGTTTTCCTAGTATAACTTGATTGCTTACGACTATCACTAAGTGTTATGATGTAACTTCTCTTTTTATGTACACTGAGAACATATGCATCAAACACAAATTCCTTGTGTGTGTGTCCAATCACACTTGGCCAATAAAGAATTCTATTCTGTTCTAATCTAATCTAATAACCAAAGAAAGTCCATTTGCCTTTTGAAATCAAAAACACCTTTGGGACAATCTTGACCTGGTTGACTGAAAAATCTCCACAGACATTTCCCTTGCAAATATCACCTGTTGCCTTCTGGAGCATCCCCATTTCTGGATCCAAATGCTGACACCACACACAACCTTCATTCTCTCCGCCTTCCCCGATTTAAACTTCGTGACAAGCAGCGCAAACTCTGTTTAAAGACATGCGGCTTTGTGGCTTCTCCCTTATGAACGGTCACCTCAGACAGTCAGTAAACAAGGAGGAACGGAGAGACTTGGGGGAGGATGGGCGTGTGGGAACTGACTCAGCATCTGAGGTGTCTGAAGGTGAGACACTCTGGAAAATGCCAGCCTTTGCTTTGTTGTTCTAACCTTTCTTTCTTTCTTTCTTTCTTTCTTTCTTTCTTTCTTTCTTTCGAACCCATCAAAAAAATTCACCAACCTCCAGCAGGATGAGTATAAGAGCATTCATAAAATAACATAACGTAACGTAACGTAACGTAACGTAACGTAACGTAACGTAACGTAACGTAACGTAACGTAACATAACATAACATAACAGCATTCAAAACATTTGCCAGACCAATTCTTGAATACAGCTCATCTGTCTGGAACCCATACAACATCTCTGACATTAATACAATTGAACGTGTCCAGAAATATTTTACAAGAAGAGTTCTCCGCTCCTCTGAATACAACAAAATACTTTATTCCACCAGATTTGAAATCCTGGGATTAGAAAACTTAGAACTCCACCGACTCCGACAAGACCTGTGTTTAACACCACAGAATCATCTATTGCAATGTCCTTCCTGTTAAAGACTACTTCAGCTTCAGTCACAATAATACAAGAGCAAACAATAGATTCAAACTTAATGTTAACCGCTTCAATCTTGATTGCAGAAAATATGACTTTTGTAACAGAGTTGTTAATGCTTGGAATACATTACCTGACTCTGTGGTCTCTTCTCCAACTCCCAAAAGCTTTAACCAAAAACTGTCTACCATTGACCTCACCCCATTCCTAAGAGGTCTATAAGGGGCGTGCATAAGTGCACAAAAGTGCCTACCGTTCCTGTCCTATTGTTTCCTTTCAATATATGTTCTTGTATATAATGTTATGACAAATAAAAATAAATAAATAAATAAATAAATAAACCAAATTTGGACAGGGTTAAACCCACTAAGCGACCACGTCATAGGGACGCGGTGACTTAGTGGGTAAGACGCTGAGCTTGTTGATCGAAAGGTTGGCAGTTCAGCGGTTCAAATCCCTAGCGCCGCATAATGGGGTGAGCTCCCGTGACTTGTCCCAGCTTCTGCCAACCTAGCAGTTCAAAAGCACGTAAAAAACGCAAGTAGAAAAAATAGGGACCACCTTTGGTGGGAAGGGAACAGCGTTCCGTGTGCCTTTGGCGTTGAACCATACCGGCCACATGACCATGGAGACATCTTCGGACAGCGCTGGCTCTTCGGCTTTGAAACTGAGATGAGCACCGCCCCCTAGAGTCGGGAACGACTAGCATGTATGTGCGAGGGGAACCTTTACCTTTACCTAAACCTTATTGTAAGGTGGGGCAGGGAGAGGAACATCTGTCAGCTTAGGTGTCTAGCACAGGACTCTGAAGGCCACCACTTCCAATGGTCCCCTCTGAAAGCAAGTTCAGTTCCCCCCCTCCCCCCCAAAAAATGTTTTTTCACTTCCCAGACCTTCCCAAAGAGTTTTGGTTTGTGGGTTGAAACGGAGTTCCTCCTCGTTCTCCGCGCTCTGCCAATGGCTCAAAGGGAGTCCTTAAGGAACACAAATATTTCAGGGAAAGTCTTAATGGAAGTCTTGAAATAGCTCCGTGTCGGTTTGAAGAATGATACTGGAAGCTGCGCTTTGACCTTTTTCCTCACTGTGGAACAGAAAGAAAGGGTAAGACCCCAGTTCAAGACCGTCCTCAACACAAAAAGCACATTTTATTTTTATTTATTTTATTTTATTTATTTTGTCAAGCATGTATAAGATAACATGATTATGAATACAGGAAATGGGAATGAATAAATGAGGACAGCAGGACAGGGACAGTAGGCACGTTGGTGCTCTTATGCACACCCCTTACAGACCTCTTAGGAATGGGGTGAGGTTGACAGTAGACAGTCTAAGGTTAAAGTTTTGGGGGTTTGGGGAAGAAACCACAGAGTCAGGTAGTGCATCCCAGGCATTGACCCCTCTGTTGCTGAAGTCGTATTTTCTGCAATCCAGTTTGGAGTGGTTTACCTTGAGTTTGCATCTATTGTGTGCTCGTGTATTGTTGCGGTCGAAGCCGAAGTAGTCATTGACAGGTAGGACATTGTAGCAGATAATTTTGTGTACAACGCGTAGGTCAGTCTGAAGGCAGCATAGTTCTAAGTTGTCTAAGCCCAAAATTTCAAGCCTGGTGGCCTAAGGGATTCTGTTGCGATACATGGGTATCACTGGCTTTGTATCACTACTTGAGATGGTGCAAAAAGAATTGTGAGACGCTAGGTCAAAAATTATCCTCAATATGGAAGGCGCATGGATATTGTTATCTTTATTTGGGTGCTGGAAGAAAGTTGTGATCAGTTCTAGAGTCAAATAAGTATCGTAAGAAATAATATACTGTCCTTCAGGTTTTAGGTTAGGGTTAGGGTTTTGGGTTGTTGGGTTTTTTTTGTTTTTTGTTTTTTGGGTGATACCACAACTTTAGTATTGACACTATACCTATTTTGTTAGGTTACCTGTTGACTTTGCTTTTTGGAAGCCAACTGGGAACGTGACCAATGGTGATCACATGATCACAGAATGCCATTCCTAACATTCTGTCTTTGGGGTTCAAAGAAAAATGTTGGAGGAGGGGGGGGAGGAGGAGAAAAAAGAGAAGGAGATGGAGAATTAGAGTTAGAGTTAGAGTTAGAAGAAGGAAGAAAAGGAGGAGGAGAATTAAAATGAGGAGGAGGAGAGGAGGAGGAGGAGGAGGAGGAGGAGGAGGAGGAGAAGAAGAAGAGGAGGAGGAGGAGGAGGAGGGGGAGGAGGAGGAGGAGGAGGAGGAGGAGGAGGAGGAGGAGGAGGAGAAGGAGAAGGAGAAGGAACGCCCCACGTTGATTCCATTTCTCCTCTTGAGATATCTTGGACATAGTTGTACAAATTGGCTGAACTGCCTAAAGCGTTCCTAGAAATGAAGGAAAAAAGTATGAACATAATTGCTCGGGTTGCCTTTGGAAACAGAAAAGTCTTCTGATACTTTCCTGCTTTAATACTCTGGAAATGTTTACTCGGTTCAACTCTCATAGCTAATCCCTATTAAGCAGTTTTCAGTTAGCTTTTATTTATTTAGGTTTTTTTTTTTTAAGCTCCTCATCCCATCCTGAACTTGGAGAACAAGGTTCAACCTCAAAATGGGTTAGCAGGCAACAGCAAATTGCCCAGGTTCATAGCCCAGCTTCTAAGCTACAGAATTTGACTCTTCTAAGAGGGTTTCTGTAAAGCTTTCATACCAGACGTGTGATTTCATGCAGTGTGCAGCTGCTGCCAAAAAAGCCAACACAGTTCTAGGCTGCATAAACAGAGGGATAGAATCAAGATCACGTGAAGTGTTAATACCACTTTATAATGCCTTGGTAAGGCCACACTTGGAATCCTGAATCCAGTTTTGGTCACCACGATGTAAAAAAGATGCTGAGACTCTAGAAAGAGTGTAGAGAAGAGCAACCAAGATAATTGGAGGCTAAAACATATGAAGAACGGTTGCAGGAACTGGGTATGTCTAGTTTAATAAAAAGAAGGACTAGGGGAGACAGGATAACAGTCTTCCAATATCTCAGGGGTTGCCACAAAGAAGAGGGAGTCAAGCTATTCTCCAAAGCACCTGAGGACAGAACAAGAAGCAATGGGTGGAAACTAATCAAGGAGAGAAGCAACTTAGAACTAAGGAGAAATTTCCTGACAGTGAGAACAATGAATCAGCGGAACAACTTGTCTCAAGATCAGTGGTGGATTTTACTTACCTTTGCTACCGGTTTGCTCGCATGAAGCTTCTGCGCATGCACAGAGTGTATTTGATTACATCCGTGGGGGCGGGCAGAACCTTCTGCCGCTGCTACTATGGTCAGCAATCCACCACTGCTCCAGAGGTTGTGAATGCTCCAACACTGGAAGTTTTTAAGAAGATGTTGGATAACCATTTGTCTGAAGTGGTGTAGGGTTTCCTGCCTAAGCAGGGAGTTGGACTAGAAGACCTCCAAGGTCCCTTCCAACTCTGTTATTCTAAATGCTAAACTTAAGACGTCAATTGAATATCCCACCCCCCAATCTCTTCCCCCAAATGAGCCACAGAGTGTTGGAGAAAACTGTCTTCTGTTACTGTCTGGATCCTGGAAAAATTATGTTTCCTTAAGAATGAGCCAGAAATTCTATACTTCCAAATTGAACATTCAGAAGATTGTGCTGTGCACGCAGACAATTTGCCACAAATTTAAATCTTTCCACCGCTCTGAGATTCTGATGTGTGAAGAAGGGGGAAAACTCCTCCCCCCTCCAAAAAAATCTGCATTTTTTTTATTAAGATGAAGGTACTTCAGTGCTGGGTTTAACCGGGAAATAACGTTCAAAATGATGGATCCTGCAACCAGGCACACAATCACCCCAGCTGTTAAGAAGAAAGAGAAGGAGGAGGAGGAGGAGGAGGAGGAGGAGGAGGAGGAGGAGGAGGAGGAGGAGGAGGAGAAGAAGGAGAAGGAGAAGGAGAAGGAGAAGAAGAAGAAGAAGAAGAAGAAGAAGAAGAAGAAGAAGAAGAAAGAGAAGAAGAAGAAGAAGAAGAAGAAGAAGAAGAAGAAAAGAAGAAGAAGAAGAAGAAGAAGAAGAAGAAGAAGAAGAAGAAGAAGAAGTCCATACACCATTTCAGACAAATGGCTGGCCTATCTCTTCTTTAAAAAAATCTCCAGTGTTGGAGCACCCACAACTTCTAGAGACAAGCCATTTCACTGATGAATTGTTCTCGCTGTAGTGCGAAAATCCTGTTTCTCTTTGCGGACCAACTCCTTGCTGGCTGATGGATATTCAGATTATTCCCTTTGAAAATAGGGAGCCTCTGTTCACTGGGAAATTCCCGGACCATACAGACAGTCCTCGACTTACAACCATAATTGAGGCCAAAATATTATGTTGCTAAGCGAGACATTGGCTAAGTGAGTTTTTGCCCCCTTTTACAACCTCGCTTGGCACAGGCTGTTAAGCGAATCACAGCAGTTGTTGATTCGGTTATGAAGGGGAATCTGGCTTTCCCATCGACTTGGCTGGTCAGAAGGTCGACCAGCGACCAGAGATCGTATTCAGCTGGTTCAGACCAGTTCGCCCGAACCGGTAGAGGAAATTGTGGGCGGGCCTGCCCCACCCCATCTTTTTGTCATCCTACTTAGACACGTTTTTGAGGCCGGGCGCAGGTGCGGAAGGCAGGCGTGCGCACAAACCAGGCGCATGCACACACGGCAAACTGGTAGTAACATAATCCGAAACCTACCATTGAAGGGGACACTGTGACCCCCATAAATAAGAGTCTCGGTTGCCAAGTGTCTGAATTTTGATCACACGGACACCACAAAGATCTTAAGTGTGAAAAATGGTCGCAAGTCACTTTTTTTGGTGCTATTGTAACTTTGAACGGTCACTCAGCGAAACTGTTGTAAGTTAAGGACTCTCTGTACTTTCTACAAAGCAGGCATTTGTCTCTTGGTCCTATGACCATCATTTGTGTTGTAAATGTTGTACCTTTGATGTATTTTTTTCTTTTCTTTTTTCTTTTTCTTTTATGTACACTGGGAGCATATTCACCAAGACAAATTCCTTGTGTGTCCAATCACACTTGGCCAATAAAATTCTATTCTATTCTATTCTATTCTATTCTATTCTATTCTATTCTATTCTATTCTATTCTATTCTATTCTATTCTATTCTATTCTACTTTACTCTACTCTACTCTATTGTTTCCTAATTCTATTCTATTCTATTCCTATTCTATTCTATTCTATTCTTTCCTAATTCTATTCTATTCTGTTCTGTTCTGTTCTGTTCTGTTCTACTCTACTCTACTCTACTCTACTCTATTGTTTCCTAATTCTATTCTATTCTGTTCTATTCTATTTACAGCATCATGGGTTTTTGGACCGATCCAGGACATTCTAGAGACACTAACTCAGGGGTTGGCAAACTGAAACATTCAAAGAGCCACAAGGTCCTAACTGGAAGCCCCCTCCCCTTTCATTTCTGGAGCTGACCAGAAGTCTGGTTCCCTCACCATAGAGTCTCGTCTTAGCATGGTGTCCTTTTTCCTCTGCCGACTGGAAGTCCGGTTCCCCCACCATAGAATTTTCTCCTAGTGTGGCGTCCTTTTTTCCTCTGCCGACCAGAAGTCTGGTTCCCACCACCACCACCACCATAGAGTCTCCTCCTAGCACGGCACCCTTTTTTCCTCTACCTGCCCTAACCGAAAGTCCTATCAATTGTGGAGCTGCCTGGTGACAGTGAGACACAGCAGAAGGATGAAAGAGAGCCGCAAGCGGCTCCAGAGCCGCGGGTTGCCGACCCCTGCACTAACCGATGGCCAGGTTGCTTCTGTAAAGGTTGAAGAATTCCTTCTTTCTCTTGGAGAACCTTGGCTTGAAATGCTTCTCCAGCTTGTCTGCTGGCCACAAAGGACAGAACATTTCGAGAAGCTGTTTATGCTCAGCTTCACCAACAATGTAAATACAGAATAAGGGAAAGTTTCTCACCGTTATTTCTACCCAAACGCACAGAAAAGCCTACAGCTTTGCTTATTTTAAAAGCAATTATGCTTGCAAAAGCTTATTTGGCCCACGCATTGGTTGTAAACTAAGCACGGGGCACCCTCCGTGTGATGTCGTGTGAGCAAAGCCATCATGAGGTAACCATTTTATTTTATTTTATTTTATTTTATTTTATTTTATTTTATTTTATTTTATTTTATTTTATTTTATTATTTTATTTTATATTTTATTTTATTTTATTTTATTTTATTTTATTTTATTTTATTTTATTATTTTATTTTATTTTATTTTATTTTATTTTATTTTATTTTATTATTTTATTTTATTTTATTTTATTTTTCATCCCAAGCAACCCATAATTCCCCTGGTCACATTTCTCACTCCTATCAGCAAGTCTCAGCCAAATGTTTTCAGATCCAAGAGAAAACATCACAAGGAAGACAATAATTTTGTTGGCTAAACCATGAGCTCAGTGGCCGAGCTTGTCAATTGAGAGGTCGGCAGTTCGGCAGTTCGAATCCCGAGTGCTGCATAACAGGGTGAGCTCCCATTCCTTGTCCCAGCTTCTGCCAACCTAGCAGGTAGAAAGCAGGTAGAAAATGCAAGTAGAAAAATAGGGACCACCTTTGATGGGAAGGTAACAGTGTTCCGAGCGCCTTTGGCGTTGAGTCATACCGGCCACATGACCACGGAGACGTCTTCAGACAGCACTGGCTCTTCAGCTTTGAAACGGAGATGAGCACCGCCCCCTAGAGTCAGGAATGACTAGCACATATGTGTGAGAGGAACCTTTACCTTTACCTTAAACCATCAGCAGAGAAGTGAAAAATGGGTTTAATCGGAAGCTGCAAATAGCAGCAACGAAGCACCTGAAGGCCTTTTAATTAATTCTCTGGCAGACTTAGAAAGAGATTAACTCTGATGGCAATCTGTTCAGGATGTCCAAAAATTCATAAAGATCTCCTCAAGAAGAGAGAGAAGTGGATTTGGAAAAGCTTCTTTCTGCAGCCTTTCTGTGCCAGCTAGAAATGTTGAGATTCTAGAAAGAGTGCAGAGAAGAGCAACAAACATGATTAGGAGGCTGAAGGATAAAATAAAAGAAGAACAGTTTCAGGAACTGGGTATGTCTAGTCTGATGAAAAGAAGGACTGTGGGTGACATGATAGCAGTCTTCCAATATCTCAGGGGCTGCCACAAAG
Organism: Ahaetulla prasina; assembly: GCF_028640845.1. Lineage (NCBI taxonomy): Eukaryota > Metazoa > Chordata > Lepidosauria > Squamata > Colubridae > Ahaetulla > Ahaetulla prasina. Next base: position 7,510,927 of record NC_080554.1, read on the forward strand.
AAGAGGGAGTCAAGCTATTCTCCAAAGCACCTGAGGGCAGGACAAGAAGCAATGGGTGGAAACTAATCAAGGAGAGAAACAACTTAGAACTAAGGAGAAATTTCCTGGCGGTGAGAACAATTAACCAGTGTAATGGCTTGCCTCCAGAAGTTGACCAATCAAACCGATCAAACCAGTCAGTCCTAGAGGAGATCAACCTTGATTGCTCTTTAGAAGACCAGATCCTGAAGAGGAAACTCAAAACCTTTGGCCACCTAATGAGAAGGAAGGACTCCCTGGAGAAGAGCCTCATGCTGGGAACAATGGAGGGCAAAAGAAGAAGGGGACAGCAGAGAACAAGGTGGCTGGATGGAGTCACTGAAGCCATCAGCGTGAGCTTAAATGGACTCCAGAGGATGGAAGAGGACAGGAAGGCCTGGAGGAATGTTGTCCATGGGGTCACAATGGGTTGGACACGACTTCACAACTAACAACAACAGCAACCAGAAGTTGTGGGTGCTCCAATTCTGGCGGTTTTCGAGAAGAGACCGAACAGCCACTTGTCTGGAATGGTATGGGGTTGGACTAGAAGACCTCCAAGGTCCTTTCCAGCTGTGTTATTCATTATTCATTAATTGATCTAGCTAATGCAGCTACAAACATCATTCCACTTTCAAAAAGAAAAATCCATATTGGGAAGAGGTGAAGCAAATGTTCTAAACCTTTTCCTTCCTGTTGCATTTTCCTTGTTTACCAAGCCTAGAGATTGATCATCAAGCCTTTGTCTTCCCGATCTAAATACGTTACCGCCAGCCATTTACTCATTAGTAGCCCTATTAAGGTCACTGGGATTTCTCCATAATAAATGGCTTTGGGCCGGCAGCCAATTTCTGCACATACATTGACCCAAAGGAAGCGTCTCTCTCTCTCTCTCTGTGTGTGTGTGTTTGTGTGTGTGTGTGTTGTTTAACTGCAAGTCAAAGATAAATGGCTCAGGCAAAATGAAACAGATTTGGATAAAAGCTATAAATAGAGGTTAACCCTGAAAGGAACCTAGAGTGGGAATTGACTGAACAAAAGCATAACTTCTTGTAGGCTTGGCTGTAACCCGAAGTATATCCAGATGCACAAGGATTGAATTTGTGCCTTCTCCCATTTGTCCCATTAGGATGCTGCTATAGGGCATTGCATGCCAAAACAACTGGACACAAAGATAATCCCAGCCCCAGCCCCCATGCCATTGGTGCGCTAGGTGCTAAACACCTAATTCCCACAGCACTGTCTTAGGCCTAATGATGTTTACCCATGTAGTAGGGCTGTATTGCTATTACCCTTCTCATCTTTCCTACTATCTTCTCCTGTTGGTATTTTAGGATTTACCACTTGTTCTTTCAATGATTTATGATTGCATCTTATGATTTAGGATCTTTGAATTATCAGTTTGTTGTTTGTATGTACACAGAGAGCTTATGCTTATGTTCATGATAGATAGATCAGCAGTTCTCAACCTGTGGGTCACGACCCCATTGGGGGTCAAATGAGGATTTGCCAGGGGTCGCCTAAGACCATCAGAAATATGGGAAGTATACTTGCGAGTCGAAGAATCACGCTCCAATGGTTGACTCCACAAGCCAGCTGCAGGCTCTTCAAATCGCTAGCCGAATTTGGCTTCAGGCGCGATGCATTAAAAAAGAGAGAAATCTTTGCTCTGATGTCTCCCTCTCAAGCCAGCCGCAATCACTCCCAATCGCTAGGCTAATCTGGCTTCAGGCGCGATAAACTTAATAGGGGAGGAGTCTCCGCTTTAATGCCTCCGTCCTCAAGGCAATCGCAAGCAGTTCAGATCGCTAGCCAATACGGCTTCAGGCGCGATAAATTCAATACGAAAATAATTTTATGGTTGGGGTCGCCACATCGTGGGGAATTGTATTAAAGGAGTTGCAGCACTATAAAGGTTGAGAACCACTGAGAGAGAGAGATAGATAGATAGATAGATAGATAGATAGATAGATAGATAGATAGATAGATAGATAGATAGATAGATAGATAGGGATGATAGAGATGAGATGATAGATAGATAGATAGATAGATAGATAGATAGATAGATAGATAGATAGATAGATAGAGATGATAGATAGAGATGATAGATAGATAGATAGATAGATAGAGATGATAGATAGATAGATAGATAGATAGATAGATAGATAGATAGAGATGATAGAGATGATAGATAGATAGATAGATAGATAGATAGATAGATAGATAGATAGATAGATAGATAGATACTCATGGATGCTGTAAACAGAGCTTAGAAGCTTCTTGCATGCAAAAAAACCCCACATATCCGCTACTACAGACTCACATCAGGGATGCAACTGCCCCATTTTGGCATGCCGGTCATGTCTCCTTTGCAGGAGATGGAAGCTAGAACTTTTGGTATGCAAAACATGCGCTCTGTCGCATGGGCACCGCGATCCATCATGCTTTGTAGCATCTGTTCCCCCTGCCCAGGGGTTTCACACACACACACACACCCAATTTCAGTAAAAGATCATTAACAGCCTCGCTAGCCTAATCTCTTTCAGCTGGAAACGCTGGGAGATTGGACTAGGGAACTTCAGTATGGACAAGCAGAGGTTCCGGCCCTTCGGCTGTCGTCCCTTTGTGGAGAAGAATCAGGTGTGGAGTTCTACATGTTCTACATCTTTCTGACTGTTCAGACCGGGTGGTTTGGGGGAGAGAGAGAGAGGGAGTGGAGAAAGGCTTAATTAAACTAAACAAAGTTCTCCTGGGACAGAGCAATATTAGGTAAATTGATTGGGAGGGGGAAGCTGGCTGGGTAGCCGGAAAACAGATAGCATGGAAAACAAACAGCCAAGGCTGATCTTCCAATCAAGGAGAATAACTCCACCGCCTTCGACATGACCTGAGTTTAACTCATAAGAGTCATCTGTTACAATGTCCTTTCTGTCGAAGACTACTTCAGCTTCAACCGCAACAATACACGAGCACGCAATAGATTTAAGTTTAATGTGAACCGCTCCAATCTTGACTGTAGAAAATATGACTTCAGTAACAGAGTTGGTAATGCCTGGAATGCACTACCTGACTCTGTGGTCTCTTCCCAAAATCCCCAAAGCTTTAACCAGACTAACCAAAAGCTAGAAGACAGTGGGGTTCTCTCTCTCCCCCCACCCCTTTTGGCACCGATGACATTACCTAGTTACCTAGTAATGAAAAGTCTGCAAGTAAACAACCAAGCTCTGAGACCATCAAGAACCCTTCAAATCTGATCTTTCAAGAAAGTTGGTGTTTCTTCTTCTTCTTCTTCTTCTTCTTCTTCTTCTTCTTCTTCTTCTTCTTCTTCTTCTTCTTCTTCTTCTTCTTCTTCTTCTTCTTCTTCTTCTCCTCCTCCTCCTCCTCCTCCTCCTCCTCCTCCTCCTCCTCCTCCTCCTCCTCCTCCTCCTCCTCCTCCTTCTTCTTCTTCTTCTTCTCCTCCTCCTCCTCCTCCTCCTCCTCCTCCTCCTCCTCCTCCTTCTTCTTCTCCTTCTTCTCCTACTTCTTCTTCTCCTTCTTCCTCCTCCTCCTCCTCCTCCTCCTCCTCTTCTTCTTCTTCTTCTGCTTCTTCTGCTTCTGCTGCTTCTGCATCTCCTCCTCCTCCTCCTCCTCCTCCTCCTCCTCCTCCTCCTCCTCCTCCTCCTCCTCCTCCTCCTCTTCTTCTTCTTCTTCTTCTTCTTCTTCTTCTTCTTCTTCTTCTTCTTCTTCTTCCTCCTCCTCCTCCTCCTCCTCCTCCTCCTCCTCCTCCTCCTTGATTGATAACTTGTTTGCTCTTGCTTGTGTCTTGGTGTCAAGTTGGTGTCAACTCTTAGCAACTGCATATATTTTTTCTATGATGAGGTAATAATAATAATAATAATAATAATAATAATAATAATAATAATAATAATAATAATAAGAAGAAGAAGAAGAAGAAGAAGAAGAAGAAGAAGAAGAAGAAGAAGAAGAAGAAGAAGAAGAAGAAGAAGAAGAAGAAGACAAAGACGAAGGAGGAGGAGGAGGAGGAGGAGGAAGAAGAAGAAGAAGAAGAAGAGGAGGAGGAGGAGGAGGAGGAGGAGGAGGAGGAGGAGGAGGAGGAGGAGGAGGAAGCAGCCCTTGCTTTTCTGACTCCAGCTATGCAAGTGGCAAAACAAATAGCATAAAGCAGAGCTTGTCTGGGGGAAGGCTTCCAAGCGTCCACAGTGAAGAAATCTCAGAAAAAAAAGAGCCCAGCGAACCAAAACAAAAATGCAAAGTTTCTGAAACCAGACTCTTCCTTCTGGGACCAGATCAAAACAACCCAAAGTCCCAAAGATTCACTTAAGCTCAAGTCAAATTAGTTTACTATGTTACTATGTTTCTCAAAGCAAAAAGTGTTTACTTTGGAATTAAGAGACGAGCAAGTGGACACAAGCACACAGAGGACTTGCCAGAACTTCCAAAAGGTGTCTTAGTAATTTTCAGAAGAATAAAGAAGAGGGGAAAACCAAATCAAGGGGCACCAACCGGGTCTTTGGATTCCTCGCTCTCTGATGGATTAGGATGTGATTCAGGCAGGATGGAAGTGGGTGAATAGGATTTCTCCGACCATTTCCCCTAACTGGCTCCTGAAGGAGATGATCTCACGTTCCAATGTGATTCATGCATAGCTGTCAAGAGGTACTTTGTCTGGTCAAGGAGCCACCATAGGTGTTGTGTGTCGTCCTCCCTCCTCTCGTCAGCGGGCCCCTCCCATCTACATTCGGGCCTGTTATCAGACTCTGAGTCTGATAATGAAGATGAATGGCCTGTCATGCCTCCAGCCCCCAGCCCTGGCCCCATGCCTGGACAGGATGTCAGGAATGAACAAACAAACCTCACTCCTACAGCATGTGAGCAGGGAGCCAGCCACATGCTGGAATTACCGACAGCAGATCCAGCTGAAGAGAATTCACAGTGGGAGGATCCTCACTTCCGGAGATCTGAGAGGCGACGCCAGCAGAAGGAAGGGAGGGGCAGGCCTGGATAAATGCTGAGTCATGGAGCCACACCCCACAGCCTATATAAAGGACCTGCTTGTGGCATTCCAACCTTGAGTCAAGCAAAGTCTCATCTAGTTTGCTGAAGTCACACCTTGGACTCCTGCCTGCCCTGAGAAATCTGGAAGGAATTTGGCAAAGCTGCAGAGGCTTCGTGGCCACGCTTGATACGGACTTCCTAGACCCGGTCATCGGAGGGGGAGGGGGACACGACAATAGGAATCTTCTCGGATCAGTGGTGAACTTCTGTTTTCTGAAAGTCCAGGCCTTATAAATAAGATGGAGGAAAGAAGAAAGAGAAAATGTTCTCTGTTGTTGTTGTTCTTCTGCTTCTGCTTTGTGTAGAATTATCTCAGGGACTGCAACAAAGAAGGGGGGGTGGGTCAACTTATTTTCCGAAGCACCTGAAGGCAGGACAAAGAAGCAACAGATGGAAACTAACCGAGGAGAGAAGCAACCTAGAACTAAGGAGAAACTTCCTAACAATTAATCAGTGGAAGCACTTGCCTCCAGAAGTTGTAGGTGCTCCAACACTGGAGATTTTAAAGAAGAAACTGGAAGCTGTTTGTCTGAAATGATATAGGAGCTCCTGCTTGAGCTGGGAATTGGACTGGACGACCTCCAAGGTCCCTTCCAACTCTGTTATTCCGTAGAAGATGGAACATTGAAGTCAGGGATAGGCAGCCGTTTCTTGATTGGGTTCTTGGTGTTCACTAAGCTTGGTATTCTGTTCCCTGATGGGTGGACGAAAGACCTACAAGAAAAAAGCCAACAAACACCAAGATCTCAACGGTTCAAGCTTGAGTTGACATGCATTCTCTGCTATTGGAATCACCTTTTCTTGGAGTCATTGAGAAGGTGGATGGCGCTAACCTCCACAGTGAGCAGGACCAACTTTCTTTCACACACATCTTCCTTCTGAGGTCTGAGAAGGTTTATATCTTTCCAAAATCACTGGGCAGATTTATCCTTTCTTTGTGCTTGAGCTGAAAATCTGGAGACCAAATTCTTTGGCCCTTTTTGATCGCATTCCTAACTAAACCAGAATCTTCTCCAGGAAGATGACAAAGTTAGTTTAAATATCAAATGATGTTAGAATTATTAGTTTTGAAGAAAAGAAAGGGAGGGGAAAAAATCACCTTTGGCTACTTTCACAATAACATTGCACTCCTTTTCTGCATTTGGCCAGGAAAAGGAATATAACAATGTCTGTACTTTATATTATAGCTTTTGTCGCTTTGAAATTTTCCACAGTTTTTATTTGTTGGGAGAAAGTGGCAAGGATATGAGATCTGTCACCTTTCACATATAATAATGCTGCATTATTATATAGCCTCTGGTGGCTCAGCAGACTAAGTCTGTCTGTTATTAACACAGCTGCTTGCAATTACTGCAGGTTCAAGGCCCAAGGTTGACTCAGCCTTCCATCCTTTATAAGGTAGGTAAAATGAGGACCCAGATTGTTGGGGGCAATAAAAGTTGACTTTGTATATAATATACAAATGGATGAAGACTATTGCTAACATAGTGCAAGCTGCCCTGAGTCTTCGGAGAAGGGCGGGATATAAATTCAAAAAAAATATATATTTATTCTAATCAGACATTTATTTGTCATACATGCATCCAGTTTTGGTCACCCCATTGTAAAAAAGATGTTGAGACTCTAGAAAGAGTGCAGAGAAGAGCAGCGGATATGATAAGGGGAATGGAATGGAGACTAAAACATATGAAGAACAGTTGCAGGAATTGAGTATGTCTAGTTTAATGATATCAGCCTTCCAATATTTGAGGGGCTACCACAAAGAAGAGGGCGTCAACCTATTCTCCAAAGCAGCAGAAGGCAAGACAAGAAGCAATGGATGGTAACTCATCAAGGAGAGAACCGTCATAGAACTAAGGATAAAATTCTTAACATTTAGAACAATTAACCAGTGTCTCCAGAGGTTGTGGGTGCTCCACAGGGGTGAAATTCAGCCGGTTCTATCCAGTTTGGGCAAACCGGTAGCAGCGACTGCAGGAGGCTCCGCCCACCCACATGATGTCACTTTTTGTGACATTTTAAGCCTCTGCCCATGTGCAGAAGGCTTTATGCATGCGCGGACGACAGCGCATGCACATTTGCAAACCGGTAGGGGAGGTAAGTTAATTTCACCCCTGGTGCTCCATCTGTTGTGACCCAGGCCCAAGTAGGTAGTAGGAAACTCAGTCCGTGAAAAAAACAAACAAGCAGCTGAGAATTACTTCATTCCCAGCGTAGTTCAACTCAAATTAAAACAAATTCCTCCCAACACAAATTCCTCAGTCCTATCATCAACTTTGATGATACTTCCAATTAGGGAAACTGCCAAAGGCCTTTCTTGGCAAACGTTCAGAAGTCACAAAAATAAAGGCAAGACGTAGACGAAGCAGAAGACAAAGCTACCAACATTATTTTCCGGCAAAGCCCAGATGCCGTTGTTGGTCTGTTTTAAGCCTTATAGGAGGGGCCAATCATCTCTTGGCCTTACTCCTGAGTCATCCTCTCTGCTTGAGCTGCTCTTGCCTTCTGGCAGCTCTTCTCATGCATGTATTAGGAACAGGCTCCTCCTGTTCCTCTGCCTCCCTACTGTCAGCCTCTGGAGGCTCCGGAGTCCGCACCTCACTCCCCGATGGCCCTGGCCTCACCTCAGCCTCATCGCTGTCTGACTCTGTTGCCAGCTCTGCTGGCAGACCACAACACCATCACTGGAGGCTTTCAAGACCATACTGGATGGCCACTTGTCTGGAATGGTATAGGGTCTCCTGCTTGAGTAGGGGGTTGGACTAGATGACCTCCACGATATTTTCCAACTTTGTTATTCTTTCCCGTTAAGGTATACTGCATTCCCACACGCATATATATACATAAAAGTGCAACTTCCCATTCATAAACATCTTGCAGTTAATATAGAACACGAGATGAAAACAGTGCCACTATTTGCGTTGCGTCTGTGTGACTTCGAAAGGACTGTTTGTGCGGTTGGATCCACTCCTTGGAATGTTTGTGCTTTCCGCGAAAGGCAGTTGAAATGTTTGCACATTTTATTTCATTTGGAACTCAAGGCCTGTATGTGCGCATTTTATTACGCTGGCCATTTTTCTTGGTGGCATCTAAAGAGGGTTTTCAGCCTCTGTTCTACCCTAGCATGTCATTCGTGCACGTAGATTTTATAGCTGTTGGCAGCCCAAGGACTCGTGCTCTCTCTGTTTATGCGTGTGTTTATCTCTGTGTGTGTGTATGTGAAAAAGAGAGAAGCGGTGTGTGTGTGTGAGAGAGAGAGAAGCATTGTGTCAGGAAGAGCCAAGAGCAGATCTGTGCCACACAGCATGGAAGACGCACTGCATTGTTTGAGACAACATTGCCAGACACACAATCAAAATAAAATGGAGCAAGTTTTCAATAATGTTTAGTCTTGCCTGAAAATAAATATGCTGTCAGGGTATGTTCCTATGAAGTCAGTGCTAAGAAGGCAGTTTCCATGGTCATTAAGATGCTTTGGTTTATAGGAAGAGGACAAGAAAATACTGACTCCGAACGATGGTGCAAGGAGCTTTTCAGTTGCTGGTATCACCATCACTGTTTGAATATATATATATATATATATATATATATATATATATATATATATATATATATATGTGTGTGTGTGTGTGTGTGTGTGTGTGTGTGTGTGTGTGTGTGTGTGTGTGTGTGTGTATGTATATATGTATGTATGTATGTATGTATGTATATATGAACCTTTCACTGGTGAGAATGGAATGGAATGGAATGGAATGGAATGGAATGGAATGGAATGGAATAGAATAGAATAGAATAGAATAGAATAGAATAGAATAGAATAGAATAGAATAGAATAAAGAAAAGGGAATGGAATGGAATGGAATAGAATAGAACAGAATAAAATTTATTTATTATTTATTTATTTATTTATTCATATTTTTATACCGCCCTATCTCCCTAGGGACTCAGAAAAAAGAAAAAAGAAAAGGGAATGGAATGGAATGGAATGGAATGGAATGGAATGGAATGGAATGGAATAGAATAGAATAGAGAATGTGGAATGGAATGGAATGGAATGGAATGGAATAGAATAGAATAGAATAGAATAGAATAGAATAGAATAGAATAGAATAGAATAGAATAGAATAGAATAGAATAAAAACGAAAAAAGAAAAGGGAATGGAATGGAATAGAATAGAATAGAATAGAATAGAATAATGGAATGGAATGGAATTAAAATAAAAAATAGAAAGTGGAATGGAATGGAATGGAATAGAATAGAATAGAATAGAATAGAATAGAATAGAATAGAATAGAATAGAATAGAATAGAAAAAAGGGAATGGAATAGAATAGAATAGAATAGAATAGAATAGAATAGAATAGAATGGAATGGAATGGAATGGAATGGAATGGAACGGAACGGAACGGAACGGAACGGAACGGAACGGAACGGAACGGAACGGAACGGAACGGAACGGAACGGAACAGAATAGGGAATGGGGTAGGGGTAGGGGTAGAGTAGAATAGAATAGGAAATGAAACTTTATTGTCACTTTAAATGTACTCTAATCAGCATATATTAAAATGAAATTTCATTGCATTCAGGCTCTCAAAGAATAACCATTATGCATATACACACATGTATGACACAGAGAAATATCACAGTCCAGTTCGAAGACTAACAGTTGGAAGGGACCTTGTAGATCATCTAGTCCAACCCCACCCCACCCCACCCCTACCCCAAGCAGGAGACCCTACATCATTTCTGACAGATGGCAGTCCAGTCTCTTCTTGAAAGCTTCCAGTGATGAAGTTCCCACAACTTCCGAAGGCAACTTCTGTTCCATCGGTGGATTGTTCTCACTGTCAGGAAATTTCTCCTTATTTGTATATTTGAATCTCTCCTTGATCAGTTTCCATCCATTGTTCCTTGTCTGGCCTTCGGGTGCTTTGGAAAATAGCTTGACCCCCTTCCTCCTCTCTGTGGCAGCCCCTCAAATATTGGAAGTCTGCTATCATGTCTCCCCTGGTCCTTCTCTTCACTAGACTAGCCAGGCCCAGTTCCTGCAATCGTTCTTCATATGTTTTAGTATTCAGCTCCCTAAACATCTTTGTTGCTCTTCTCTGCACTTTTTCTAGAGTCTCAATCAGACCAACATCTTTTTTATAGTATGGTTACCAAAACTGGATGCGTATTCTAGCTGTGGTCTTACACACGTGATTTGGGGGAGGCAAGGAAAGGAAGGACTCAATGCAAATTCAATCCCAAGGGGGTCAGCCTTACCAAATAGACCGGACTAAAAACATGACCAAATGAGCTCCTTATTTCTAGGCTGAATCTCTCCTTGATATGACATATGTTGACACAAAGTGAAACTTTGGCCTGGGATTCCATCCATTATCACTGTCCCATTTATTGCTACCTGACAGGTGTGGACATCCTGGGACTTCACAAAACAGTAGATCTTCTTTGTGGTCGCCTCCCCCATAATATGAAATATACCAACCCCGTGAATTCTGAAGGTATCTTCTCGTCTCCTCTTCCTTCCGAAAGATTCTTCCTTCGGAAGATGTTGGCCCCAACTGATTCACTCAAGTCGGCTGCGTGCATTATTGTTTTATTAGCTGCACATCTTTGGTCTCTGTTCCACACACCCCCAGAGTCATAAAACTGCAGTGGCCACCAAATCTAATGAATGCATAATGACGCTATAGAGCAGTAGTTACCAACCAGCGGTCCGTGGACCACTGGTGGTCCGCGAGAAAATTTTGGTGGTCCGTAGAAAAATTGTTTGCATTTTTATATTAGCACTAAATACTATTTATCTTTTAAAAAAATTCATATAACTGGTCCGCAGGATTTAAAATTATGAATTTAGTGGTCCCTGAGGTCTGAAAGGTTGGTGACCCCTGCTATAGAGCACTGCACACCAGAACAACTAGACACAAGAACAGTTTTTTCCCGAAGGCCATCACTCTGCTAAACAAATAATTCCCTCAACACTGTCAAACTATTCACTAAATCTGCACTATTAATCTTCTCATCGTTCCCATCACCAATCTCTTTCCATTTATGACTGTATGACTGTAACTTTGTTGCTGGCATCCTTATGATTTATATTGATATCGATTGTTTCCTGATTGCTTATTTGTACCCTATGACTATCATTAAGTGTTGTACCTTGATGAACGTATCTTTTTTTTTTATGTACACTGAGAGCAGATGCACCAAGACAAATTCCTTGTGTGTCCAATCACACTTGGCCAATAAAATTCTATTCTATTCTATAAATAAGTGGCTGCAGCCAATATTTTAGATGCTGTAATATTTTGTTTTCCCCGTTGTTTTCCTGTGCTTCTGCCACTTAAACAAAACACATTTGGCTTTCTACGGTTTGAGGGTTTTTAATTTTCCGTGATGGCATGTTTCCTTTTATTTTTCTTAATTCGTTCCTGAATTTAGAATTCGCTTTTCCGTGCCTTCTGACCATCAACGCAACTTTACCCAACGGCGACAACAACCCATAAAGTATAATTTCGAACAGCTTGAAGAGCAATTCGCGAGCATCGCTGCTTAAAATCATGATCTATGGAAACCCCCGACCACCCCCCAAAAAATGTTGCATGAATGGTCTGGCTATAGAAACAGACTCGATGGAAGCAAACTTATCTCTTACGCATTCATTATCCTCATTGAAGAACTTGGGCCAAATTAGCAGAGATTTCTTTTCCTCCAGAAGGAGGAGAGAAAGCGAGGGGAAAAAAAATTAAATAAATCCACTTCTGCTGATAGTCATTGCAACATCTTATATTAATGACTTCCACCAGGAGTTTTGGCATGTCGTGAGTCAACCTTGTGGTCGCCTCTTTTACAGGTCCTACTTTAAAAGTCACAAGGATTGGGCAAGCCCTACATTCTCCCCTATTTTTTTTATAAAAAGTTTTTTCTTTTCTTATAGGCATATTATAAATGTACATTTTCTTATTCATAGATAATCGTACGTATTCTCTCTAAAGAAAGCACAAAAATAAAACATTTTAATTCCATTTGGAGTTGCTCTTCTACCCTTTCTTTCCCTCTGTTTTACAACAAACTTTTCTCTTTTCCCTCTCTCCTCCTTCTCCTTTCCTACCTTCTTCCTCCTCCTCTCCTTCCTCAAACCTACTTCTCCCCCACTCCTCTTCTCTTTCCCTTCTTTCTCACCTTCTCTTCTATTCTTATCCCCTAACCTATCTTCCTCTCCTTCTCCTTCCCTCCATCCTTCTCTCTCCTTCCCCTCCTCTATCTTACCTTCTATTCCTCTCTTCTTTCTTTCTTTTATATTTATTTATTTTTGTCACACAGTATATATAAGCATAAGCATGTAATAACTATACAATATATAAGCATATATATATATATAAGCATGGGTATGTAATAACTATATTAATTGGATATAACGAAAGGAAATAATAGGACAGGAACGGTAGGCACGCTTGTGCTCTTATGCACGCCCCTTACAGACCTCTTAGGAATGGGGTGAGGTCAACAGTAGACAATTTTTGGTTGAAGCTTTGGGGATTATGGGAAGAGACCACAGAGTCAGGTAGTGTATTCCAAACATTAACAACTCTGTTATGAAGTCATATTTTCCACAGTCAAGATTGGAGCGGTTAACATTAAGCTTAAATCGATTGTGTGCTCGTGTATTGTTGCAATTGAAGCTGAAGTAGTCTTCGACAGGAAGGACATTGTAGCAGATGATTTTATGAGTTGTACTCAGGTCATGCCAAAGGCGGCGAAGTTCTAAAGTTCTAAGTCCTTATCTCCTTCTCCTTCTCCTTCCCTCCATCCCTCTCTCTCCTTCACTTCCTCTATCTTACCTTCTATTCCTCTCTTCTTTCTTTCTTCTTTGTCGTATGATATTTCCCTTGTTTGGTATCTGAGCAACTCCAATCTTCTGATAATACATACTTTCTTTTCAGTTCCTTTTCTATTTTACCCAATCCATCATTTCATAATTGTACATTTATATCTTTAATCTTCTTTAACCCTAACTCTAACTCCCCACCCCCATCCCTTAACCCCCATATTCTGAGTCAAAAAATAACTTAAAAGAGTAGCTGGGAGGCTGGGAATTGGCGAGGCAGCCTTCTCCTTGCAGCTCACAACCCATACTTGGCATTTGTCTCCTTGTGAAATACAATCGCCTTTAATTAATACTATGATGATCCGTCTGGCATTTTAGCAAGCTTAACAGCCGGTGCATTTCCACCTGGGCCTGATGCCCACTTTACACTCTGATAAATAACATTTAAAGACTTGTGAGGAGGAAAGCATCCCGAATGGTCTCTGGAAGTCAAAGGCTCTCTCTCTCTCCCCTTGTTCTCAAGTCCCATTGTCTGGGCTGTAAAGAACGGAAAAGCTGGCAGACGCGGTCGATGGCTTGCGTCTTTTACGGATCTCGGAGAGAATATGGGACGTTTTATCTCGTGGTGCTTCGGATATTTCTCCTGCCACTTCTCTTAGCCTTCCCAATGTCAGGCATTGGTTTGGAAAGAGGAAAGGTCACGTAGGACCAGTCAAGGAGAATATTTGTAGCTCTAAGGTTGAAATGAGAGGTCCTTGGTCAAGGGTGGGCTTCAAAAATTTTAGCTAGGGGTTCTCTGCCCGGTTGCTGGGTGGGCGTGGCCATGGTGGGCGTGGTCTAGTTGGCCTCCTGCACCATGGGAGGTGGGGTTTGCCCTTCTCGGGCTCTGGAGGCTTTCCTTGAGCCTCTGGGAGGGCCTAAACGGCCTCCCCAGGCTCTGGAGGCCCTCTGGAGGCTGGAAACAGGCCTGTTTCCGGCCTTCCTGAACTTCCGGTAGGCCTATTTTTCACCCTCCCTGAGCCTTTGTGCATACCCTGCACTTACCTGCACCCAAAACAGTCCTGGGATGGGCAGGGAGGGGTGAGCAGGGCCACCCAAGAGTGGGAACTGCACAGAATCCTAGCTAGAAGTTCTCCCGAACCCCAAGCAGCCCACCCCTGTCCTTGATGCTCTCTAAGCTTGATGGTTTTCTTGCAGATGTGCAAGATCTCCATGTCCATGATCCAAACTAGGTAGCATCATCAGTGCTAAAAAGGAGGGGAGTTTGTAGGAAGGAGGAGGAGGAGGAGGAGGACTTTGTGGTCCTCGGAGCTCTCAGATTTGGTGGTTTACTTGCAGACGGTTCATGACCCAGACTAAGTAACATCATCGGTGCTAGAGGGGAGAGAGCAGGGGGTAAAATCCAGCAGGGTTGTGGAGAACCTGTAGCAGAAATTTTGAGAAGTTCGGAGAACCGGTAGCAGAAATTTAGAGTACTTTGGAGAACCGGCAAATACCACCTCTGGCTGGCCCCAGAACTAGTGATATTCCTGCAATGGATCAAGCCAGGCCACACTATAATTCTAATCCTAACCCAGGTACACCTTCTAGACTTTTGACCTGGAAGCATATACTCTGTTTTCCCCAAAATAAGACATCCCCTGATAATAAGCCCAATCGGGCTTTTGAGCGCATGGCAATAAGGCTTATTTCAGGGTTCAAAAAAATTTAAGACAGGGTCTTATTTTCAGGGAAACACGGTAGTGATACAACATTTTGGAGGCATAGTCTTCCCACACATTGCTTTCCATACTAACTCTTAGTCTATCCATCCTTAAGACCAGAAGACTACTTGGGAAGTTTCATAATGTTGATGGTTTTTTTCCCACCGGCCAGGAGGAAAGACACAATTGGGTTAAAACTGCAACTCTCTTGCCCCAATTAGGGGCCTGCACAACGCATTTGGTTCTTGACCTTAGCTAAGTATGCTGTGTAACCACAGCTAGCCAGAATACATGATTATGAAGCCAAAGTAGGTATAGTGAATGAAAATATTTAGATCTTGTCTTCTCAAGGGAACAGGAAAGGAACATGCAGGGCTGGTAAAAATTGCATGCCCTATCACCAATAGGCACACGTGAACATCTGGCGTGATCAAAAAACCCCCCAAAAAACGTAGGTCCAAAATGTCAGTGGGGCAAGCCATCCATCATTAGCAAGAGCATCCCATAACAGCAGTGTGTTTGGATGGCACAGCGTGGCCAACACTTTCCCATCTGGTCCCTCAGCTATCACAACTCTCTCCCTCTCTCCCTCTCTCTCTCTCTCCCTCCCTCCCTCCCTCCCTCCCTCTCCCCCCTCTCTCTCAATACATGTTTGAGCCTTTCTTGGCCTCCTGAAAAGCTAAGACACCTTGGACCTTCTGCAGGGTGTGGAAAACTGTCTTCTCTGAATGGCCTTTCTAGCAGAGTGAATAGTGTAGGCAGCTTTTTTTTTTTTTTATTCCGTAGAACTTCAAGCGTTTTCTCTCAAATGCCATCCGCGCAAGCCATCAGAAATGAAGTTTAATCTGGGTGGGCCTAAAAATAAGATGGAGAAAGAGAGAGAGAGAGGAGGAGGAGAGAAAGAGAGGGAGAGGGAGCAGAGAGAGAGAGAGGAAGGAGAGAATGAGAGGGAGAGGGAGAGAAAGGAAGGAAGAAGAGAATGAGAGGGAGAAAGGGAGAGAGAGTGGAGAGAATGAGAGAGAGGCACAGACAGGAGGGAGAGAGAAGAAGAGAAGGAGAGCGAGAAAGGGAGAGGGAGAGAAACAAAGAGAAAGGGGAGAGAGAGGGAAGGAGAGAATGAGAGAGAGGGAGGAGAGAGGAAGGAGAAGGAGAAGGAGAGGAAGAAAGGGAGAAAGGGAGAGAGAGAGAGGAAAGAGAGAAAGGGAGAGAGAGGAGGGAAAGGGAGGGAGAGAAACAAAGAGAAAGGGAGAGAGAGGAAGGAGAGAATGAGAGAGGGGAGAGAGGGAGAGAGAGAGAGGAGAGAAGGAGAAGGAGAGGAAGAAAGGGAGAGGGAGAGAGAGAAAGGGAGAGAGAGAGGAGGAGAGAGAGAGGAGAGAGAGAGAAGGAGAGAATGAGAGGAAGAGACGGAGAGAGGGAGGGAGATGGGGAAAGGAGAGAATGACAGGGAGAAAAGTAGAGAGAGGAAGGAGCGAATGAGAGGGAGGAGAAAGGGAGAAGGAGAGCGGGAAAGAGAGAAAGGGGAGAGAGAGGTGAAGGAGAGAATGAGAGAGAGAGAGAGAGAGAGAGATGCTGCGCTTCAACAGAGGCTGTTGTTCTCCCCAAAGAGGGTTAGAGTCAGGGTTTAGGTGGGCTGAAGGGAAGGAGAGTCTGTATTTGGCAATGATCGACCAAGCTGCTCACGGCAACATGAAAAAAAAAAAAAGAGAGAGAGAGAGAGAGAGAGAAAACCTTAAGGCTTTGAACTTGAATTTAGCACCTGAGGCCCCCTCTGGATGAAAGAGTTGGGTTTCTTTTCATGGTCCCTCTGGAGCTGCCAAGCTACCTCCAAAGAAAGCAAATTTAAAGATCTCTAGGAAACCACAACGACCCTTTGCTGACCCTTCAATATGAATAAGAGTTTAGAAACTCCGGCTACTGTTGCTCCCTCTGCAAAGTCCAGATAAGGTTCCCTCCCTGCCCCCCACTTTTCTTAAACTTAAAAAATATATATCTTATTTTGATATTTCACGTGTGAAATATCTTGGACGTCTCGTGAGAAGCGAGTGTGCTCCAGGCCATCATTGTGAAAGGAGTGTGGTATTTTTATTTTTTTTAAAGGATTCTATCGCAATTCCATGTTATTTTGCGGTTGAGAATTGGATGCATGTGCCTTCTTCGGTGGGGTG
Organism: Ahaetulla prasina; assembly: GCF_028640845.1. Lineage (NCBI taxonomy): Eukaryota > Metazoa > Chordata > Lepidosauria > Squamata > Colubridae > Ahaetulla > Ahaetulla prasina. The sequence continues at coordinate 7,527,699 of NC_080554.1, forward strand.
ACAATGGAATCCTTCTCTGTTGCTCAAAGCCAGCTGCAGCTCCCTGGTAGAACATCTGTTCTGGGTCTGGAAGGTCTTGGTTTTGCTCTTGATTCTTCAGAATGGGTTGAGAAAGACGGCTTTGGTCAGGCTGGCTGGCTGGCTGGCTGGCTGGCTGGCTGGCTGTACTAGCTAAGGTTGACCAACAGATACGACAAAAGGCAGAACTAGAACGATAGTTGCACGCAGAACGTTGCGGCTTTGATTTCCACCCTTGGGATCAGTCCCGGTCATCTCCTACAGGACAAGACGTTCTTGCAAATCTGCTCTCCTAAAAAAATCTACAGCAGCTTTGTTTGGACACCTTTTGACTCAACTCCCAAGAGGTGCATCAAAGAATAGAATGGAATGGGATAGGATAGGATAGGATAGGATAGGATAGGATAGGATAGGATAGGATAGGATAGTGAATAGCATAGCATAGCATAGAATTGAATAGAATTGAATAGAATTGAATAGAATTGAATGCAGAACAGAACAGAACAGAACAGAACAGAACAGAACAGAACAGAATAGAATAGAATAGAATAGAATAATGAATCGGATAGGATAGGATAATGGATAGGATAGGATAGGATAGGATAGGATAGGATAGGATAGGATAGGATAGGATAGGATAGGATAGGATAGGATAGGATAAGGAATAGCATAGCGTAGCATAGCGTAGCATAGCATAGAATTGAATAGAATAGAATTGAATAGAATAGAATTGAATGCAGAACAGAACAGAACAGAACAGAATAGAATAGAATAGAATAATGAATTGGATAGGATAGGATAATGGATAGGATAGGATAGGATAGGATAGGATAGGATAAGGAATAGTATAGTATAATATAGAAATAGTGTAGTGTAGAGTAGAGTAGAGTAGAGTACACTAGACTAGAGTAGAGTAGAGTTCTTCATTTGGCCAAGTGTAATTAAGAGACACAACAAATTTGTCTCCAGTGCAGAAGCTCTTGGTGTTCATGTGAAGAAATATCATCATCATCATCATCATCCCAATAAGATGTAAAGAAGTAAAGGAGTTACGTACTACCTGGGTAAATAGATATAGACATAAAGAACCTAACAGCAATCCAAGCCTATCACACTGTTGTGCCTTCCATCTCTCTTACTTCCCAACTAAGGCAGTTGCCCCATCTCTCCCTTTCCCTCTCCCTCTCCCTCTCCCTCTCCCTCTCTCCCCCTCCCTCCCTCCCTCTCCCCCCCACCCTCTCTCTTTCCAAAGCCATAGGCAGCAGGCAATTGGAAGACCGATCAATATTGTCAGACTTGTGCGCCTTCAGATCGTTCATCTCCGGGTGGTTTGTAAAGTTTAATTTTTATAATGGGATTGCGGTGGCCAGACAGTCCTCTGGATCCCTCTCCAGCACTTTCTGCTGAGAAGAAATTACTGAATGGAGGGATGAGTCACCCTGTAGGAGGAGATGCAACTGCAAACATCAATATTCTGTTTCAGAGCCGAGGAGGAGGAGGAGGAGGAGGGCGGAAACGGGAGGGTGGGCTGGCTGAAATAAATTACCTCCCTCTTTCTCCCCTCCCCTCTTTCCCAAACCACCTTCCCCAACCGGGAGTCCATCTAGAGAAGGGAGAGTCAAGCAGGACTTCCTAGGGGAGGCCATCTTTATAACTTATGCATTGCCTGGAAATGCCATAAGAAATTAATATGTGTTACAGAAAAAGCAGCAACACATTAATATTTCAATGGCGGGGAGGGGGAAGGAGAGAGATGAATATTTAATTTGAAAGCCGTGATTTGAAAGCGAACACGACAAGACTGACACAGACGGCGGCAGTTGCTCCTTGGTTATGGACACTGAGAGCATATGCCCCAAAGACAAATTCCTTGTGTGTCCAATCACATTTGGTCAATAAAGAATCCTATCCTATCCTATCCTATCCTATCCTATCCTATCCTATCCTATCCTATCCTATCCTATCCTATCCTATCCTATTCCATTCCATTCCATTCTTCCCTTCCCTTCCCTTCCCTTCCCTTCCCTTCCCTTCCCTTCCCTTCCCCCTTCTCTATTCTATTCTATTCTATTCTATTCTATTCTATTCTATTCTATTCTATTCTATTCTATTCTATTCTATTCTATTCCATTCCATTCTATTCCATTCCATTCCATTCCATTCCATTCCATTCCATTCCATTCCTCTCTTCCCCTTCTCTATTCTATTCTATTCTATTCCATTCCATTCCATTCCATTCCATTCCATTCTTCCCTTCCCCTTCTCTATTCTATTCTATTCTATTCTATTCTATTCTATTCTATTCTATTCTATTCCATTTCATTCCACATTCTCTATTCTATTCTATTCTATTCTATTCTATTCTATTCTATTCTATTCTATTCTATTCTATTCTATTCTATTCTATTCCATTCCATTCCATTCCATTCCATTCCATTCCATTCCATTCTATTTCTATTTCTATTCCATTCCATTCCATTCCATTATTATGCTATTCTATCCTATCCTATCCTATCCTATCCTATCCTATCCTATCCTATCCTATCCTATCCTATCCTATCCTATCCTATTCCATTCCATTCCATTCTTCCCTTCCTTCCTTCCTTCCTTCCTTCCTTCCTTCCTTCCTTCCTTCCTTCCTTCCTTCCTTCCTTCCCTTCTCTATTCTATTCTATTCTATTCTATTCTATTCTATTCTATTCTATTCTATTCTATTCTATTCCATTCCCTTCCCTTCCCTTCCCTTCCCTTCCCTTCCCTCCCTTCCCCCTTCTCTATTCTATTCTATTCTATTCTATTCTATTCTATTCTATTCTATTCTATTCTATTCTATTCTATTCTATTCTATTCCATTCCCTTCTCTTCCCTTCCCTTCCCTTCCCTTCCCTTCCCTTCCCTTCCCTTCCCCCTTCTCTATTCTATTCTATTCTATTTTATTCCATTCCATTCCATTCCATTCCATTCCATTCCATTCCATTCTTCCCTTCCCCTTCTCGATTCTATTCTATTCTATTCTATTCTATTCCCTTCCCTTCCCTTCCCTTCCCTTCCTCTTTCTATATTCTATTCTATTCTGTTCCATTCTGTTCCGTTCCGTTCCGTTCCATTCCATTCCATTCTATTCTTGTTATGCTTCCCGCAAGGACCATCCAGGCATGGGCACAAATCAGAACACCATCAAACATCTTGCTGCTTTTCCTGTGGTGGTCCATTCATGATGTGGAACCAGCTCAGCAAGTCCCAAAGTCATCCAAGAAGCTCCTTCAAGGAAAAACAAAGTCCAGTTGCCTTTAGAAGAAGCACCTTTGGGACAACCATGACCTGGATGACTGAGAATCTCCATAGATTTTAGCTACACCAGAGCTGAAGAAGCTTCTTGGATGAGAAGCAAAACATCTTCAAAGAAAAACAAGGAAGTCCAGTTTTCTCTTGAAAAAGCACCTTTGGGACAACCATGACCTGGATGACTGAGAATCTCCATAGGTATCTCCAGCTCAGCAAGGTTCTCAGCTCTAGTTGCATCCAACCATGGATGAAACCTCAGTAGATGACAATGCTTGACAGCCACCCATTTGTTTTGATGATGATGATGATGATGATGATGAAGAAGAAGAAGAAGAAATGATGATGATGATGAAATGATGATGATGATGATGATGATGATTCTGCATCCTGGCAATGGTTGGATGAGAAGCCCAGCAGAGATGGAAAAGGGTTGAATCAAGAGTGGACAAGTTATTCAATTTTCAGCCATGAGAGTCCGCTGGGTTCGGTTGTAATTTCAACGCTAGCATTTGGGACCAAGACAAGAGTGGAGCTTGTCTTCACATCTTTTGACTTACTGAATGTGGATGAATTTGTCGTGTCCCACTCCTCCGCTGATGGCCAGGTCAGGGAAATCCGAATCAGGTGTGCCTCTGCAGCTCTGCCAAAGTCCTAGCAAAGTCCTCAAGGCAGGCAGGAGACCAGAAAGTGACTTCAGCAAGATATATTTAGACTTTGCCTGACTCAGAGAATGCCAGAAAGCAGATCCTTTATATAGGCCATGGGGTGTGGCTCCATGACTCAGCACTTATCCAGGCCTGCCCCTCCCTTCCTTCTGTTGCCTCTGCCTATCAAGTCTTCTGACGCGAGGGTCACTCCAGTCTGCAGCTGTTGGCAATTGACCTCCCTCAGGCTCACATGCTGTGGAGGAGGGGGAGGGGTCTAGTTGGTCCGTTTGCCTGGGCATGGAGCCAGAGCTGGGGGCTGGAGGTATTTCTTCTGTGTTCGGAAGCAGATAAGAAGACCCCGGCTGAGTTGAGATTGGACGAAACACAACAGAATTCTAGTTAATACGATGGTTCTCCACACAGATCTTGAATGACACGGAGGGATTTTTTAATTACCTAAAGTTTTGAGGAAGGGTAGGTGGATGCAATGTCATAGTCGATCATAGAATAATAAGAGTTGGAAGGGACTTTGGAGGTCTTCTAGTCCAACCCTCTGCTTACGCAGGAGACCCCTTTACCATTCTGGACAAAGGACTGTCCCATCTCTTCTTAAAAATCTCTAGTGATGGAGTACCCACATCTTCTGAAGTCAAGCCCTTCCACTGGTTGATTGTTTTACCTGATAGGAAATTTTTCGTGAGTTCTAAGTTGCTTCTCTCCTTGATTATTTTCCATCCATTGCTTCTTGTCCTGCCTTCAGGTGCTTTGGAGAATAGTTTGAGCCTCTTTGTAGGAGCCCCTCAAATATTGGAAGACTGCTATCATGTCCTCCCGGTCCTTCTTTTCATTAGACTAGACATACCCAGTTCCTGCAACCGTTCTTCGTATGTTTTAGCATGTTGGAGTCTCAGACTGTACAACCTCTGATTTATAGCCAAATATCGATCAAAATAAGCATCAGCTTTGATTAGTTAGATGTATCCAGCATTACAAATCATCTCCCAGACACTGATTTTGCAAGGCAAGCTTGGTTAAAAGTTGACCTGTTCAGGGAAATAGAGATCATTTCCTTGGAAATTACAGTTTAATTACATTTTTGTATGCTGTCCTTTTTTATTTTTTTTGCTTGTTTGTTTTTTTCCAAGACGTTTGCCACATTCCCATGCCACACTTTGTGAATACGTTCCTGTGAAAAATGTTATCGTACACTTTTAATATAGGTTTCCACCAGCCAAGAACATTAGCCGAGAGCTTTCTCTTGCTAGTTGCCATCTTATCTCTTGCTGAATCGAGGTAGGCAGCAGAAGACGTGTTTTGTTTTTTTTTGGCAAACCTCCTTTGAATTTGGAGAAATGAATCCGAGAGAAAATGGCCCTTTTGGTGCGACAGGATTTTACCGTGAACTGAACTCGGAAGCTGATCGGACGGAATTTTGGCTGTGTCCGCCTCTTTGAAAGCAAAGCTCTGTTATGTCTATGGCTTATCCATCCTTTGTGCTTAGCTGAACTTGTTGGTCCAATTGGGTTATATACCGGTCAATGGGATGAACTGTGGTCTTTTACACTCTAAATGGCAGAGAACTGGATTGGTGAATTCTAATCTTGGCTTGGCCGTACAGAGATATTTTGCTGGCCTTGGAGAAGATGGCAATTGAAAGCAAGCAAGCAAACTCAGAGAGCACCAAGGACCCCTCATGGCAACCCTGAGCTACAAATATTCTCCTTTATTAAGAATAGAATAGAATAGAATTTTTTATTGGCCAAGTGTGATTGGACACACAAGGAATTTGTCTTGGTGCATATGCTCTCAGTGTACATAAAAGAAAAGATACGTTCATCAAGGTACAACATTTATAACACAATTGATGGTCAATATATCAATATAAATCATAAGGATTGCCAGCAACAAAGTTACAGTCATAAGTGGAACGAGATTGGTGATGGGAACAATGAGAAGATTAATAGTAGTGCAGATTCAGTAAATAGTCTGACAGTGTTGAGGGAATTATTTGTTTAGCAGAGTGATGGCCTTCGGGAAAAAACTGTTCTTGTGTCTAGTTGTTCTGGTGTGCAGTGCTCTATAGCGTCGTTTTGAGGGTAGGAGTTGAAACAGTTTATGTTAAGATGATGGTTGTTGACATTCAGGGACCAAACATGATTGAATTGGGAATTGGCTGAACTCATCACACCCAAACTCTCAATTCTCTACTCAAAACTCTTGAGGTTCCACATCTTCTGCCTGAACTAACTGTCATACATTTGATCTGAACGGCAGGACTCGCCTAACTTGATGTAGGAGAAGAGAAGGCAGAGCTAGGGAGGCGGAGTTAAATGTGTCATCAGCTTAGCTTCTTTACATTAGCTTAAATGATCCAAATCCAGTCCCTCTTGAATTCCATTGACTTATTTAGTGCCAATTCTATTAGTTGACTAGATTCTTGTATATAGGCTTCAACTATAGGTGCTGTTCAACAGGTTCTGACAGGTTCTGGAGAACCAGTTGCAGAAATTTTGAGTAGTTCAGAGAACCAGCAAATACCACCTCTGGCTGGCCCCAGAGTGGGGTGGGAATGGAGATTTTGCAGTGTCCTTTCCCTGGAGTGGGGAGGGAATGGGGATTTTGCAGTGTCTTTCCCCTGGAGTGGGGAGGGAATGGGGATTTTGCAGTGTCTTTCCCCTGGAGTGGGGTAGGAATGGGGATTTTGAAGCATCCTTCCCCTACCAAGCCACACCACACCACGCCCACCAAACCACACCCACAGAACTGGTAGTAAAAAAAAATTGAATTCCACCACTGGCTTCAACTAATATGTCTTCTATGCTGCAACTTAACTCCTAGTTCCGATCCTTTGTGCCTGACACCCATGCCTGAATTTTGCAAGGACTCTTTTTGAAAGTCTTAAACTTTTCTTCTACACAGGAACAGTTTACATTCACTGATCGGTTTCTCAAATACCACTCAGTCCTTCTCAATTCACTGAAAATTACCCCAGATCCCTCCTTCACCTTTCCTTCATAGAGGAAGCAAAGGGGACTTTTTATTAAGTCAACGAATAAGCCCCTGGAATGTTTTCGTAATGCAGGCTGCAACTAATTATACAGAAACAAGAACAGCCTTAATTTAAAAAAAAAAAAGCTATGGAGACATTGGGTGCAGTTTGCTCTTGAGGCCACGCATGGTAGGTCTCTGGCTTTGTGATTCTAGCTTTGCTTGAAGACTTTTGCAAAATAGAAGAGGGAAAACCAAAAGGATTTGCTTTTTGTAGCAAGACAAACAAATGTGTGTTCCTTCATCTGTCCATCAGGTACCCTTATAAAAATCAGTCTTAATAAAACCTCGGCAAAACCAAGAATTACCAAGCCCAGATATAGGGCACTAGTGAACGTCGGCTTAAAGGCAGGCAGCATCACCGAACCAAGTAGAAAAAAAATCTTGTTTGGGTTTTCCAAGGGAATTTAACACTGCTAGATGGGATGGGTGACAAGATTCAGGATCTGTTTCCAACCAGGTTCGCTCCCACTAGATTATAAAAGAGACATTGTAGGAGAAGAGCAGGCGATGCTGGGAGGCAGAGTGAAATATGTCATCAGTTTCGAATCTTTACGCTGCCACAATTGATGGCCCTCTTGAATTGTGTTGACCCTTATCTGGCTGATTTGGAACCCAGGATTCAGAGTCACCATAATTTGCCACGCAGAAGAAAACTAATCTGCTAGGATTCTTACCCAGTAGATTTAACTTAGGTGTTGATGCTCAGTCTGGCCCAGTCTATTTTGAGTGCTTGTGAGGATTTAAGAGAGAAGGACTATGAAACCACCCTGTGTTTCTGCATGTCTGAATTCTTTCTTAGCTTTGGGACTGTGAAATTTATTTGGACAGTGACCTTCATCCATGTCACTTTGCCTGCTTCTTCACTGACCAAACATATTTCTCATGCAGGATCTTCACGTAAGAAAGAGAAGAAGAAGAGGAAGAGGAAGAGGAGGAGAAGAAGAGGGAGAGGAAGAGGAAGAGGAAGAAGAGAAGAGGAGGAGGAGAAGACGAAGAGGTGAGGAGGAGGAGGAGGAGGAGGAAGAGGAGGAGGAGCAAACTAATTGAACATTGGGCGCTATCTAACAAAATGAAATTCAACAGTGAAAAAAGGAAGGTTCTACATTTAGGCAAAAAAACCAAAATGCACAGGTACCGTATATGTGGTACCTTGCTCAATAGTAGTACCTGTGAGAGGGATCTTGGAGTCCTAGTGGATAACCATTTAGATATGAGCCAGCAGTGTGCAGCAGCTGCCAAAAAAGCCAACACAGTTCTGGGCTGCATAAACAGAGGGATAGAATCAAGATCACGTGAAGTGTTAGTACCACTTTATAATGCCTTGGTAAGGCCACACTTGGAATACTGCATTCAGTTTTGGTCGCCACGATGTAAACAAGATGTGGAGACTCTAGAAAGAGTGCAGAGAAGAGCAACAAAGATGATTAGGGGACTGGAGGCTAAAACATATGAAGAACGGTTGCAGGAACTGGGTATGTCTAGTTTAATGAAAAGAAGGACTAAGGGGTGACATGATAGCAGTGTTCCAATATCTCAGGGGTTGCCACAAAGAAGAGGGAGTCGGGCTGTTCTCCAAAGCACCTGAGGGTAGAACAAGAAGCAATGGGTGGAAACTGATCAAGGAAAGAAGCAACTTAGAACTAAGGAGAAATTTCCTGACAGTTAGAACAATTAATCAGTGGAACGACTTGCCTGCAGAAGTTGCGAATGCTCCAACACTGGAAATTTTTAACAAAATGTTGGTTAACCATCTGACTGAGATGGTGTAGGGTTTCCTGCCTGGGCAGGGGGTTGGCCTCCAAGGTCCCTTCCAACTCTGTTGTTTTATATATTATATATTATAATTCAAAGGATCCTAACCAGTAGAATCTCCTTTGTCTCTTGATTCCTCTTGAAATCATAAGAAAGCAAACACAAATCTGAAAAAAAGAAAAACGAAAATCCCATCATCTGCTGGTTATTCCCCTTCTGCTTGGCCCTCAGACGGCAGTCTTTTCAGGAAGATCCTTCATGTGGATTGCGTTGTCTACCAAGTTTTTAAAAGTATGAATGGCGGGTTCTGCAGCCGGGTTGAACTCTTTCCTTGGTTTGCATTGGGAGCGCTGAGTTGTTTTCATTTCTACTGCAACTCGAAAGGCCACCTCTTTCTCCTCCGCAACCATCTTGGAGGCATCTACTCAGAGTCTCAGGTGGCACGCTTGGAATGTTTTCATTTCATTCACTCCTGGGGTCCCTTCCCTTTGTGGGATCGATCAATCAAGGGATGGCTGCCTTAGTGGAACCCTGAGGGTGGGAGGAGAGAAAGAGAGAGAGAGAGAGAGAATAAGGGAGAGAAAGAGAATGAGAGAATGAGAGAGAGAACATGAGAGTATGAGAGAGAATGAGAGAAAGAGACAGAATGAGAGAGAGAATGAGAGAAATTTGAGAAAGAGACAATGAAAAAGAGAGACAAATGTGTGTGAGAGAGAGAAAGAATGAAAAAGAAAGAGAAAGAGAAAATTAGAGAGAATTAGAGAGAGAGATAATGAGAGAGAGCAAAATGTGAGAAAAAGAATGAGAGAGAAAATGAGAGTGAGAGATAGACACAGAGAAAGAGAGCGAATGAGAAAGAGAGAGAGAGAGAGAAAGAAATGAAAGAAAGAGACAGACAAAAAAGTGTGTGTGAGAGAGAAAGAATTAGAGAGAGAGAGAATGAGAGAAACAGACAGACACAGAGGAAGAGAGAGAGAAAGAGAGAGAGAAAGAAAGAATGAGAGAGAAATTAATGAGAGAGTGTGTGAGAGAGAATGAAAGACACAGAGAGAGAATTAGAGAAAGAGAGACAATGAGAGAGAGAGAGAAAAATATGTATGAGAGACAGAAAGAATCAGAGACAGAAAGAGAGAGAGTCAGACAGACACAGAGAGAGTGAGTGAGAATGAGAGAGAGAGAGAAAGAATGAGAGAGAGAAAATAAGAGAGTGTGTGTGAGAGAGAATGAGAGAAATAAGAGAAAAAGAAAATGAGAGAGAGAATTAGAGAAGGAGAAGAAGGGGTTTGCATGAAGGAGAAGGAGAGGGAGAGGGAGAGGAAGAAAGAGAAGAAGGAGAAGATTTGTCCATAATCCAGCTTGGTAGCAAAGTTGTGACAGGATGGATTCCAAGCCAGCTCCTGTTGAAATAGGAACAAACCTCCTTCTGGCTTCCCAGACTTGAAACTCTTCATTTCTCTGGCGCGAGCCACAACTTTTTGTTCATTCTGTGGCTTTCACACTTCCCTTATTCCTGACGGATCGAATCAAGGCAGCTGATTGAGCAAAATACAAGCCGACTTCTGGGGTCGTTGAAAACATGTCGGTGGGTTGGCGGGCTCCATTACACCCAGCCAACTTTCCCTACTTCCCTCCCAGGGACAAGATTTCTTCTTCCAGCGGTCTCAGCAATGGTCAACCCCCTTGGAGCTACTCCATCCTAGCTCACCTCACCTCACTGCCATCAAGGACAAAAGGCTTTGGGCCCAGTTGCGGAGTTGGTGTGTTTATGCTTTTCTTGGTTCCATTGGTTTTTGGTGCCTTTCCCACGATTCTGCAGTTTTCTCACTGTTGTGTTTACCTTTCTCTCTTTTGGTGGTTATAAGGTGTCCCATTTTCTCTCTGGATTGCTTCGGAACAACCACCTGTCACTCTGAGAATCCCTTCAAGGGTAGACAAAGAGCCCACAGTCCTTCTTCTCCTTCTCCTTCTCCTCCTCTTCCTCTTCCTCCTCTTCCTCCTCCTCCTCCTCCTTCCAATTCTCCTTCTTTCTCCACTCCACAAACCCCACTCCCTTCTACCACTGATGATGTTCCCGAGCTGGGTCATGAAACGACTGCAAGAAACCCCCAAGTGCATAGAGCACCAAGGACTCTCACAGTCTTCCTCCTCCTCCTCCTCTCCTCCTCCTTCTTCCAATTCTCCTTCTTTCTCCGCTCCATAAACCCCACTCCCTTCTACCACTGATGATGTTCCCTAGTTGGGTCATGAAACGACTGCAAGAAAACAACCAAGCTCAGAGAGCACCAAGGACCCCACAGATCCAACACTCCAACATTTTGGAATGGGGGACAAACTCCAATTGCCGCTCGTAAGACCAACCTCCTACCACAGATAACCTAAATCAGTGGCCTCTGACCTTTTGGGCACCAGGGACCAGTTCTACGGAGAGAGTTTTTTCCATGGACCGGAGGGGATGGAGTTTCATGTGCTGGCTGTATCCTGAAAATGGGGCCTTTTGCTTGTTTGCATGGCCCCTGTTCTGACATACTACAGCTTAGTGCTGGTCCACGGACTGGGGATCGGGGACCCCTAGTCTAAATCATGCCACCAAATCTCCACACGTGGGCTCTAGTGTGGTGTTTCCCCTCCTCCCCAAAATACGGATTGGGAAAGAGGGGGAGTGCTCTTGGCAGGACAACTTCTGTTAGAGATGCTGATAAATGAAGGAATGAATTAGGAGCTGCATTTACGAGAAGGCTTTTCATGATTCATGGAGATATTCTTGGGAATGGATTGAGCTGGCGGGTGACCTCAGCCAGGGTTTTGAAAAGGGCCCAGCTGTCCCAACAGAAGAGGAGCACCTAGGACAGGGGTCTGCAACCTTAAACACTCAAAAGAGCCATTTGGACCCGTTTCCCACAGAAAAGAAAACACCGGGAGCCACAAAACCTTTCCCGTACCTAACTGTTCCTTGAGCAGCCACAAAACTAGCATGTGTCGTTGAATTAAACGTTCTGTTTTCTTCTGAAACTTTTTCTTCCTTGGATTTACCCATGGTCAGACTACCGGTGGGGTCGAAAAGCTCAATTAATCACGTGCCGGCAGGTGTCGCATCTTGGTGGTTGTGACGCATATTTTGAGCGACCGAGAGTCGCAGCAGAGGGGTGAAAGAGCCACATGCGGCTCCAGAGCCCCAGGTGGCTGACTCCTGACCCAGGAAATGGATCATGGCCAACGTAGCCGTTTTTTGTTTTAAAGAGAACAACCTCTCCAAAAGTCTCCCACCCTGTTATTCTCCTCCATCAAACTAAAAAAAAAAAAAGGAGGGGAAAAATACACCTTCCACCTTTGGACACCTTTTTTTTAAAAAAATAATAATACACAAGTTACTGCCTCGATTAAACAAAAGGGAAGACAGATTCGATTTCCCCTGTTCCTTCAGCTTAGCCGGTGGGTTGGATTTAGTCATACTTAAGAGTAATCTCATTGAAAAGACTGAATTTGTCAGCTCTGACTAATTTAAGCTCTGTTGTATGACTAATGGCTGGAACCGTCCCAGTGTTGTTTAAGCCACTTTCCTTATTCTGATGATTAGATAAATAGAGCAGCGAGCGGGGCTTGTGCCAAAATCCTTTCCTGTACATTTTTATAAGGAGTGGAGGGACTTTGAATGGCCTATCGTCTCTAGGCGAGACACGTAGTTATTGTATTTAGTCTGCAAATTCTTATCTCCCGGTTTTCAAAATCCTGCACGCAAACATGCTTGGGCTGGATGGCCAACTCAGATATTGAATGTCGGAAGGGGGAAGGTCCAGAAATTGGAGTCATTGTGACAAGGACCGACTCATCCGATCTACGCCGTGCAGTGAATTGCATCGAATAGAGCTGGTAGAGACCTTGGAGGTCTTCTAGTCCAACCCAGAGGTGGTATTCAACAGGTTCTGACCAGTTCTGGAGAACCGATAGCGGAAATTTTGAGTAGTTTGGAGAACTGGTAAATACCACCTCTGGCTGGCCCCACCCGGATCTATTCTCTGTGTCCCGAGTCCCAGCTGATTGGGAGGAAATGGGGATTTTGCAGTATCCTTCCCCTGGAGTGGGGTGGGAATGGGGATTTTGCAGTATCCTTCCCTTGGAGTGGGGTGGGAATGGAGATTTTGCAGTATCTTTCCCCTGGAGTGGGGAGGGAATGGGGATTTTGCAGCATCCTTCCCCTGGACTGGGGAGGGAATGGAGATTTTGCAGTATCCTTCCCCTGGGGTGGGGAGGGAATGGAGGTTTTGTAGTATCCTTCCCTTGGAGTGGGGTGGGAATGGAGATTTTGCAGTATCCTTCCCCGGAGTGGGGAGGGAATGGAGATTTTGCAGTATCCTTCCCCTGCCATGCCACCAAATCTCCACACGTGGGCTCTAGTGTGGTTTTTCCCCTCCTCCCCAAAATAAGGATTGGGAAAGAGGGGGAGTGCTCTTGGCAGGACAACTTCTGTTAGAGATGCTGATAAATGAAGGAATGAATTAGGAGCTGCATTTACGAGAAGGCTTTTCATGATTCATGGAGATATTCTTGGGAATGGATTGAGCTGGCGGGTGACCTCAGCCAGGGTTTTGAAAAGGGCCCAGCTGTCCCAACAGAAGAGGAGCACCTAGGACAGGGGTCTGCAACCTTAAACACTCAAAAGAGCCATTTGGACCCGTTTCCCACAGAAAAGAAAACACCGGGAGCCACAAAACCTTTCCCGTACCTAACTGTTCCTTGAGCAGCCACAAAACTAGCATGTGTCGTTGAATTAAACGTTCTGTTTTCTTCTGAAACTTTTTCTTCCTTGGATTTACCCATGGTCAGACTACCGGTGGGGTCGAAAAGCTCAATTAATCACGTGCCGGCAGATGTCACACCTTGGTGGTTGTGACGTATATTTTGAGCGACCGGGAGTCGCAGCAGAGGGGTGAAAGAGCCACATGCGGCTCCAGAGCCCCAGGTGGCTGACTCCTGACCCAGGAAATGGATCATGGCCAACGTAGCCGTTTTTTGTTTTAAAGAGAACAACCTCTCCAAAAGTCTCCCACCCTGTTATTCTCCTCCATCAAACTAAAAAAAAAAAAAAGGAGGGGAAAAATACACCTTCCACCTTTGGACACCTTTTTTTTAAAAAAATAATAATACACAAGTTACTGCCTCGATTAAACAAAAGGGAAGACAGATTCGATTTCCCCTGTTCCTTCAGCTTAGCCGGTGGGTTGGATTTAGTCATACTTAAGAGTAATCTCATTGAAAAAGACTCGAATTTGTCAGCTCTGACTAATTTAAGCTCTGTTGTATGACTAATGGCTGGAACCGTCCCAGTGTTGTTTAAGCCACTTTCCTTATTCTGATGATTAGATAAATAGAGCAGCGAGCGGGGCTTGTGCCAAAATCCTTTCCTGTACATTTTTATAAGGAGTGGAGGGACTTTGAATGGCCTATCGTCTCTAGGCGAGACATGTAGTTATTGTATTTAGTCTGCAAATTCTTATCTCCCAGTTTTCAAAATCCTGCACGCAAACATGCTTGGGCTGGATGGCCAACTCAGATATTGAATGTCGGAAGGGGGAAGGTCCAGAAATTGGAGTCATTGTGACAAGGACCGACTCATCCGATCTACGCCGTGCAGTGAATTGCATCGAATAGAGCTGGTAGAGACCTTGGAGGTCTTCTAGTCCAACCCAGAGGTGGTATTCAACAGGTTCTGACCAGTTCTGGAGAACCGATAGCGGAAATTTTGAGTAGTTTGGAGAACTGGTAAATACCACCTCTGGCTGGCCCCACCCGGATCTATTCTCTGTGTCCCGAGTCCCAGCTGATTGGGAGGAAATGGGGATTTTGCAGTATCCTTCCCCTGGAGTGGGGTGGGAATGGGGATTTTGCAGTATCCTTCCCTTGGAGTGGGGGGGGAATGGGGATTTTGCAGCATCCTTCCCTGGAGTGGGAGGAATGAGATTTTGCAGCATCCGCCCCCTGGACTGGGGAGGGAATGGAGATTTTGCAGTATCCTTCCCGTGGGGTGGGGAGGGAATGGAGGTTTTGTAGTATCCTTCCCTTGGAGTGGGGTGGGAATGGAGATTTTGCAGTATCCTTCCCCGGAGTGGGGAGGGAATGGAGATTTTGCAGTATCCTTCCCCTGCCATGCCACCAAATCTCCACACGTGGGCTCTAGTGTGGTTTCCTCCTCCCAAAATAAGGATTGGGAAAGAGGGGAGTGCTCTTGGCAGGACAACTTCTGTAGAGATGCTGATAAATGAAGGAATGAATTAGGAGCTGCATTTACGAGAAGGCTTTTCATGATTCATGGAGATATTCTTGGGAATGGATTGAGCTGGCGGGTGACCTCAGCCAGGGTTTTGAAAAGGGCCCAGCTGTCCCAACAGAAGAGGAGCACCTAGGACAGGGGTCTGCAACCTTAAACACTCAAAAGAGCCATTTGGACCCGTTTCCCACAGAAAAGAAAACACCGGGAGCCACAAAACCTTTCCCGTACCTAACTGTTCCTTGAGCAGCCACAAAACTAGCATGTGTCGTTGAATTAAACGTTCTGTTTTCTTCTGAAACTTTTTCTTCCTTGGATTTACCCATGGTCAGACTACCGGTGGGGTCGAAAAGCTCAATTAATCACGTGCCGGCAGGTGTCGCATCTTGGTGGTTGTGACGCATATTTTGAGCGACCGAGAGTCGCAGCAGAGGGGTGAAAGAGCCACATGCGGCTCCAGAGCCCCAGGTGGCTGACTCCTGACCCAGGAAATGGATCATGGCCAACGTAGCCGTTTTTTGTTTTAAAGAGAACAACCTCTCCAAAAGTCTCCCACCCTGTTATTCTCCTCCATCAAACTAAAAAAAAAAAAAAGGAGGGGAAAAATACACCTTCCACCTTTGGACACCTTTTTTTTAAAAAAATAATAATACACAAGTTACTGCCTCGATTAAACAAAAGGGAAGACAGATTCGATTTCCCCTGTTCCTTCAGCTTAGCCGGTGGGTTGGATTTAGTCATACTTAAGAGTAATCTCATTGAAAAAGACTCGAATTTGTCAGCTCTGACTAATTTAAGCTCTGTTGTATGACTAATGGCTGGAACCGTCCCAGTGTTGTTTAAGCCACTTTCCTTATTCTGATGATTAGATAAATAGAGCAGCGAGCGGGGCTTGTGCCAAAATCCTTTCCTGTACATTTTTATAAGGAGTGGAGGGACTTTGAATGGCCTATCGTCTCTAGGCGAGACACGTAGTTATTGTATTTAGTCTGCAAATTCTTATCTCCCAGTTTTCAAAATCCTGCACGCAAACATGCTTGGGCTGGATGGCCAACTCAGATATTGAATGTCGGAAGGGGGAAGGTCCAGAAATTGGAGTCATTGTGACAAGGACCGACTCATCCGATCTACGCCGTGCATATCGAATAGAGCTGGTAGAGACCTTGGAGGTCTTCTAGTCCAACCCAGAGGTGGTATTCAACAGGTTCTGACCAGTTCTGGAGAACCGATAGCGGAAATTTTGAGTAGTTTGGAGAACTGGTAAATACCACCTCTGGCTGGCCCCACCCGGATCTATTCTCTGCGTCCCGAGTCCCAGCTGATTGGGAGGAAATGGGGATTTTGCAGTATCCTTCCCCTGGAGTGGGGTGGGAATGGAGATTTTGCAGTATCTTTCCCCTGGAGTGGGGAGGGAATGGGGATTTTGCAGCATCCTTCCCCTGGACTGGGGAGGGAATGGAGATTTTGCAGTATCTTTCCCTTGGAGTGGGGAGGGAATGGAGATTTTGCAGTATCCTTCCCCTGGGGTGGGGAGGGAATGGAGGTTTTGTAGTATCCTTCCCTTGGAGTGGGGTGGGAATGGAGATTTTGCAGTATCCTTCCCCGGAGTGGGGAGGGAATGGAGATTTTGCAGTATCCTTCCCCTGCCATGCCCACCAAGCCATGCCATGCCCATTAACGAATTTTGAACCCCACCACTGATCCAACCCCTTGCTCAAACAGGAGATCCTATACCAGGGGTGTCAAACTCGATTTCATTGAGGGCCATGTCAGGGTTGTGTTTGACGTCAGGTGTGTGTATGTGTGTGTGGCCAGGTCAATGTCACTCATGTCAGGGGTGGCCCGAGCGCTCTGCCAGTGAAAATAGGCTCCTGAGTTCCATTTTCAGCTGTGACAGCCTCCTGCAAGCCTCTGCCAGTAAAAACAGAGCTTGGGAGGTCCATACGCAGTCCTCGCGGGCTCCTTTTTCGGCTGTGATGGCCTCCTGCAACCCTCTGCCAGTGAAAACAAAACTCCTTGACAGAGTTTTGGGTTGGTCCTTCATTGTTTTTCAGCCCACGGGCCAAATCTAAGCCCTCCCCGGGCCAGTTCCAGCCCATGGGCCTTAAGTTTGACACCCCTGCCCTATACCATTCCAGACAGGTTGCTGTCTAGCCTTTTCTTAAAAACCTCCAATAATGAGGCATCAGGGGTGGGATTCAGCCAGTTTGGACCGGTTCGGGCGAACTGGATGCTAATTTTACACCTGGGTTCACCGAACCAGTAGTCGCAATGACTAACTGGCCCCGCCCACCCCTCTCTGTCCCTTCTAGGAGTCTCCATGCAGCCCGTTTTGGATGCTAGGTAAGTGCAGGGCCCGTGTGGAGGCTCTGGGAGGGCAAAAAACGGGCCTCCCGGAAGTTCCAGAATTCCGGAAATGGGCCCGTTTCTATACTCTGGAGGGCCTCCAGAGCCCAAGGGCGGCTGTTTTTGCCTGTTGTGTCTGCGCCCCCCGAGCCGGGCCTGCTGGCAGAAAGTGACTTGGACAGTTAGGGGGAAGGGCCGTCAGGACTTACCTCGGGAGCACCGGCTTGCCTGGGTCAGCTCCAGGAGCCAGAAACAGGCCAGGTGGAAGAGATAATGAGGCCTCCATCCCCTGACTCTTCCCCCCCCGGCAACGCCTGCAGACCCAGCTGAAGGCAATCAAGCCTGGCTGGACCCTAGGTTTCGTAGGCAGGAGAGGAGGGAACAACAGAAGCAAGGGTGGGGCAGGCCTAGGAAGTGCTGAGTCATGGAGCCACACCCCACAGGATATAAAAGGCAGCCAGAGCTTCTGTGTCTCTTCGTAGCAGGCAAATCCACTGATTAAGAGCTGAAGTTTGTTTCTGCCACCAGCATCGTGGAAGATAACGGAGGCTCTTGGCAGATGCTGGCTATTCTGCTGCCAGAGCTGATAGTGCCGGCTAATTAAGCCATCGTTCGGACGGAGGCAGACAGAACATTGCCCTTCCGGAGGCTTAAGGAAAGCCTCTGGAGTTTGGGGAGGGCAAAAACGCCTCCACCCCCCCCCCACCACCATGGTGCAGGAAGCGAAGTAGGCAATGCCCACCATGACCATGCCCACCAAGCAACCCCACCGAGATCCAGTTGCTAACATTTTTTCAATCCCACCCCTGCGAGGCACCCATGACTTCTGGAGGCAAGTCGTTCCACCGATTAATTGTTCACTGCCCAAGGAGCTGCTGATCCAGTTCTACAGAGGCATTATTGAGTCTGTCATTTGCACCTCTATAACTGTCTGGTTAGGTTCTGCAACCCAACAAGAAAGACACAGACTTCAGAGGATAATTAGAACTGCAGAAAAAATAATTGCTACCAACCTGCCTTCCATCGAGGACCTGTATACTGCACGAGTCAAAAAGAGGGCTGTGAAAATATTTACAGATCCCTCACATCCTGGATATAAACTGTTTCAACTCCTACCCTCAAAACAACGCTATAGAGCACTGCACACCAGAACAACTAGACACAAGAACAGTTTTTTCCCGAAGGCCATCACTCTGCTAAACAAATAATTCCTTCAACACTGTCAAACTATTTACTAAATCTGCACTACTATTAATCTTCTCATCATTCCCATCACCAATCTCTTTCCACTTATGACTGTATGACTGTAACTTTGTTGCTGGTAATCCGTATGATTTATATTTATATTGATTGTTTCCTGATTGCTTATTTGTAGCCTATGACTATCATTAAGTGTTGTATCATTAAATTTGTACCCTATGACCATCATTAAGTGTTGTAAGTGTTGTACCTTGATGAAGGTATCTTTTCTTTTATGTACTGAGAGCAGATGCACCAAGACAAATTCCTTGTGTGTCCAATCACACTTGGCCAATAAAAAAAAAATCTATTCTATTCTAGTTCTAGATTGCTTGAACACGAAACACGGATGAAAAAAAAAGCATCATTTCTAGAGCGAAAATTGCAAAGCTCGTGGCAGGGAAAACTTTGAGGCCAAGCCGAGCCCAGAGGTACATGCCTCAGAAGCATTTCAACAGTGATGGGTTTTTAATTGCAGATGTCTTTCTCCATCCCAAAGGGCATGAGCTGGAAGGATTTTTCTTTCCCCTTGTGGTATTTATTTATTATTTCCTGTGAACTCATTGCCGCTAAGGGAAAAAGAAAAAAAGAAAGAAAGAAAACTTAAGAGGCAGTATAATCCCAGCCGTTGTGATCCCAAGCGTTGGAAACTCTTTCAAAAGAGAAGAAAATGAGCTGAAGGTAAATTTCCACGATCCCTTTAATGATACACCTACAGAGAAGAACCACCTACGGAGGAGGAGAAGCAAGCAATAAGGACTCTGGATGAGAGGACAACCCCGGTGTGAGAAGGTCAGAGGAGGGGAGGATTTATGGGGAGAAGACACCACTGGTTCTACAAAGAAGACCCGAAAGAGGGAGGTTAGGTGGAGAGCTGGTGGAAAATGTGAATTGTGAGCAAGGGTGATTCGAGTTTCCTAAAGAGTTCAAAGAGTCAATCCCAAAGGTTGTTGTTCTTTCATTAAGCTTGCCTGGCAACGCATGTTTCATTTGAGCAAGTGTTTAGGAGAGTATGGTTTTGTGGAAGGAGGAGGTGGAGAAGGAGCAAGATTAGGAGGAGGAGGAAGAGGAGGAGGAAGAGATGGCGGTGGAGAAGGAGAAAGAGAAAGAGAAGGAGAAAGAGAAGGAGAAAGATAAGGAGAAGGAGAAGGAGAAAGATTAGGAGAAGGAGGAGGAGGTGGAGAAGGAGAAAGATTAGGAGAAGGAGAAGAAAGATAAGGAGGAGAAGGAGAAAGATTTGGAAGAGGAGGAGGACAAAGATTAGGAGAAGTAGGAGAAAGATTAGGAGAAGGAGAAGGAGAAAAATCAGGAGAAGGTGAAGGTGGAGAAGAAGAAGGAGGAAGATTAGGAGGAGAAGTAGGAGAGAGATTAGGAGGAGAAGGAAAAGAAGAAGATTAGGAGAAGGAGAAGGAGGAAGGAGGAGGAAGTGGAGAAGGAGGAAGTGGAGAAGGAGGAGAAAGGTTAGGAGAAGGAGAAGGAGGAGATACGGAACAGTAAGCCATCTCTTGGAGGCCAACAGCTTTTCTGGATTCCCACATTTTCATTAAGTCTTAAGGAAGTAGATCTCTGGATGCTTCTCAAGGGACAACCGAGTAGTTTTCAGATATATGAATGAGAATGGAATGGAATGGCATTGAAGGAGGAGAAGGGAAGGGAAGGGAAGGGAAGGGAAGGGAAGGGAAGGAGAGGAGAGGAGAGGGGAGGGGAGGAGAGGGGAGGAGAGGAGAGGAGAGGAGAGGAGAGGAGAGGAGAGGAGAGGAGAGGACAGGAGAGGAGAGGACAGGAGAGGAGAGGAGAGGAGAGGAGAGGAGAGGAGAGGAGAGGACTTTGCTTGTCAGAAGGTTGCAAAAGGTGATCCCATGAGCCCAGGATGCTGCAGCCATCAGAAATATGAACCAGTTGCCAAGCATCTGAATCACATAATCATGAGGATGCTGCAAAGGTCGTAACTGTGAAAAAAGATCATCAGTCACTTTTTTCAGTACCATTTGAACAGTCACACTGTTCTAAGTTGAAGACTATCTGTCCCATTTCAGACAAATGGACATCCAACATCTTCTTAAAAATTTCCAGTGTTGGAGCATTCACAACTTCTGGAGGGAAGTTGTTCCACTGGTTAATTGTTCTGTCAGGAAATTTCTCCTTAGTTCTAGGTTGCTTCTCTTCTTCATTAGTTTCCACCCGTTGCTTCTTGTCCTGCCCTCGGGGGCTTTGGAAAATAGCTTGACTCCCTTTTCTTTGGGGCAGCCCCTGAGATATTGGAACACTGCTATCATGTCTCCCCTGGTCCTTCTTTTCATTAAACTAGACATACCCAGTTCCTGCAATCGTTCTTCATATGTTTTAGCCTCCAGTCCCCTAATCATCTTTCTTGCTCTTCTCTGCCCTCTTTCTAGAGTCTCAACATCTTTTTTACATCGTGGGGACCAAAACTGGAGGCAGGATTCCAAGTGCGGCCTTCCCAAGGCATTATAAAGTGGTATTAACACTTAACACCTCTGTTAATGCAGCCTAGGACTGCGTTGGCTTTTTTGGCAGCTGCCACACATTGCTGGCTCATATTTAAGTGGTCGTCCACTAGGACTCCAAGATCCCTCTTGCAGTTATTAACTGTGAAGTAAGTCTGGTAAATCAGGGATGCGGCAGCTTAGTGGATAAGATGCTGAGCTTGTCAATCAAAAGGTCGGCAGTTCAGCAGTTCGATTCCCTAGCGCCGCGTAACGGGGGTGAGCTCCCATGATTTGTCCCAGCTTCTGCCAACCTAGCAGTTCGAAAGCACGTAAAAAGTGCAAGTAGAAAAACAGGGACCACCTTTTTGTGGGAAGGGAACAGCGTTCCGTGCGCCTTTGGTGTTTAGTCATGCCGGCCACATGACCACAGAGACGTCTTCGGACAGCGCCGGCTCTTCGGCTTTGAAACAGAAATGAGCACCGCCCCCTAGAGTTGGCAACGACTAGCACATATGTGCAAGGGGAATCTTTACCTTTTAAGTCTGGTAAGGTCTGAGAAGATTTGCCAAAGAAGAATAAGATGGACTTAGTGAATATTGGCTAATCAGCAGAGTAAGGACCATGGGGGAAAAAAATCAACCTATCAACATGTGTTGTATTGGGGAATAAAAACCTGTGCAGAGAACACTCACCATGTAAATTCCTTCATACATGGTAGAGATGTTCCTCAGCAAAACAATGTAGGATAGAGTTTAGACCTTTGTTACAAAAAAAAAACACAACCTTATGTTTGTTGACTCCTTTTTTGGTTTTGCTAACTCTGATGAGTTCTTTTTATAGGAGATATTCATGGCTTTCTGGAAGGCCTTGAGGACCTGGCCTGGGGCCCCAAGGTTGTGAAGGGCCCCAACAGACTATAATATCTCTCAGCTGCTACTTGTTTTTAATATCGTGGGGTTTTTTTGGTCTTGTATGTTAAGTGTTTCAATTGTTTTGCATGATTGTCTGCTGGCTCTGAAAGACACTGGTTTGTGATGGGCGGCTACCAGGGGTGAAATTCAGCAGGTTCTGACAGGTTCTGGAGAACCGGTAGCGGAAATTTGAGTGGTTCGGAGAACCGGCAAATACCACCTCTGGCTGGCCCCAGAGTCGGGTGGGAATGCAGGTTTTGCAATATCCTTCCCCCAGGAGTGGGGTGGGAATGGGGATTTTGCAGTATCCTTCCCCCCAGGAGTGGGGTGGGAATGGGGATTTTGCAGTATCCTTCCCCCAGGAGTGGGGTGGGAATGGGGATTTTGCAGTATCCTTCCCCTGCCACGCCCACCAAGCCACGCCCACAGAACCAGTAGTAAAAAAAATTGAATTCCACCACTGCTGGCTACACAAATCGAATAAATGAAGTTAACAAATCAAATCAATAAAATGAGGAGCGATTGGCCTCCCCAACTAAGTTAGAAAGAAACGATGAGACTGCAGTTTACAGGTGAGATGGCAACCTGATTAGAATACGTGAGATCAGCTGCCTTTCTAAATCTTTTGTAAAACTATTGGCAGATATCCTAACCCGGGGCAAATACTGCATTTATGAACAAGCAAAATTAGTTGGATTGGTTGGATTGGGTCGGAACTGAACCGTGTGCCCAGCTCATTGGTCAAACTTCTGCTTACTTAAGAAAATGTTTTTTTTAATTTATTTATTTTCTCTCTGAAAACCAACCTTTTGTTGCCATTAGGGGGAGCTTTTGTGATCTTCCAAGAAGCACAAAGCAAAGAGGTGTGTGTTGTGTTTATATACAAATACACAACATCCACCCCCTCACATATAGATACAGGTTTGCCCTTCAAACCCAAATATCCCCAGCTCAGGCACAGAGGTGTACAAACTCATGGCCTTTGTAGGTACCTGTGAATTTATGATTTGGGGCAAGGAAGATAGAAGACAGATAAGAAACTGGGTCCAGGCAGAGGCTAATGTGCTATTTGGGAGGAAAGGAAGGAAGGAAGGAAGGAAGGAAGGCGAGAGAACGTTTTTTTAATTTATTTATTTTTTCAATTTAAAAATTCAGCCTTGCTCAATTTCTGTTTGGTGTTTTCCACATTAGAAACTTACCAATTGAATTAATAATTTTCTCTCTGTTTGTGTCTCTCTCACTCCCCACTCTCCCTCTTTTCTCTCCCTCCCTCTCCCTCCTTCTTTCTCCCTCTCTTTCTCTCTCTTTCTCCCCACTCTCTCTTTCACCCTTTCTCTTTCTCTCTCCCTTCCTCTCTCTTTCTTTTCTCTCCCTCTCCTCCTTCTTTCTCTCTCTCTCTCTCTCCCTTCCTCTCTTTCTCTCCCTCTCCCTCCTTCTTTCTCTCTCTTTCTCTCCACTCCCAATTTGCCCAAAAGGCCTTAAAGCAGCTTTTAAACGTCCCACTCTCTGACTTAACACCTCCAGTTCCCCAATGAAGGAATGAAGTGTGTATTCTCCAGGATAATCTGATGAGAATCTCGGATTTGAAGTAATGGATTAGCTACAGCGAAGGGGACACCCAACCCTCCAAGATTTACATGTGTGTCTCTGTGTGTGTGTCTCTGTGTGTGTGTCTGTGTGGCTGTGTGTCAGACTGACAATTGCATAACTTTGGAGGAAAGAAGAGGGGAAGAAGAAAAATTAAGACAGAGAGAGGCAGGGAGGAAAGAAAGAGAAAGCCTTTTTAAAAAAAACTTTAAAAAATGAGCATCACATTTCAAGACTTTTTTTACTAGCTGTGGGACAAAAAAATTTTTTTTTAAAAAAAGGGGGAGATTGTACCAGCACTGGGGAGGGGGTGTGGTCCACCCCAAAGTGAGGGCAATTCTTGGGGGCCACAAGGCAAAAGATCAAGAATATGAGCTTTGGAAGGATCTCAAAACAGAGGTGGGGGTGAAAGGAAATGTTTCTTCTTCTTCTTCTTCTTCTTCTTCTTCTTCTTCTTCTTCTTCTTCTTCTTCTTCTTCTTCTTCTTCTTCTTCTTCTTCTTCTTCTTCTTCTCCTCCTCTCCCTCCTTCTTTCTCCTCTCTTTCTCTCTCTTTCTCCCACTCTCTCTTTCACCCTTTCTCTTTCTCTCTCCCTTCCTCTCTCTTTCTTTTTCTCTCTCCCTCTCCCTTTCTCTTTTCTCTCCCTCTTCCTTTCCCTCTTTTCTCTCCCTCTCCCTCCTTCTTTCTCTCTCTTTCTCTCCACTCCCAATTTGCCCAAAAGGCCTTAAAGCAGCTTTTAAACGTCCCACTCTCTGACTTAACACCTCCAGTTCCCCAATGAAGGAATGAAGTGTGTATTCTCCAGGATAATCTGATGAGAATCTCGGATTTGAAGTAATGGATTAGCTACAGCGAAGGGGACACCCAACCCTCCAAGATTTACATGTGTGTCTCTGTGTGTGTGTCTCTGTGTGTGTGTCTGTGTGGCTGTGTGTCAGACTGACAATTGCATAACTTTGGAGGAAAGAAGAGGGGAAGAAGAAAAATTAAGACAGAGAGAGGCAGGGAGGAAAGAAAGAGAAAGCCTTTTTAAAAAAAACTTTAAAAAAAATGAGCATCACATTTCAAGACTTTTTTTACTAGCTGTGGGACAAAAAAATTTTTTTTTAAAAAAAGGGGGAGATTGTACCAGCACTGGGGAGGGGGTGTGGTCCACCCCAAAGTGAGGGCAATTCTTGGGGGCCACAAGGCAAAAGATCAAGAATATGAGCTTTGGAAGGATCTCAAAACAGAGGTGGGGGTGAAAGGAAATGTTTCTTCTTCTTCTTCTTCTTCTTCTTCTTCTTCTTCTTCTTCTTCTTCTTCTTCTTCTTCTTCTTCTTCTTCTTCTTCTTCTTCTTCCTCTTCTCCTCCTCCTCCTCCTCCTCTTTGAATTTTTCTCAGAATAAAAGCTGTCCCAAGAGAGGATGGGGCGAAGACTTTAATCTGGCTCTTTTTTTCTAATCCCTCCCTCCCTCCCTCCCTTCCCACCGTTTTCTCCAAAGTGATGGATTAGTCATTATTCTTTGCTGGGTGGGTATCTTTCTCCTTTTTTTTTTTTTGATGGGGTGGGGGGGGAAAAGAAATCTCTCCCTTCCTCTCTCTTTCTTTTTCTCTCTCCCTCTCCCTTTCTCTTTTCTCTCCCTCTTCCTTTCCCTCTTTTCTCTCCCTCTCCCTCCTTCTTTCTCTCTCTTTCTCTCCACTCCCAATTTGCCCAAAAGGCCTTAAAGCAGCTTTTAAACGTCCCACTCTCTGACTTAACACCTCCAGTTCCCCAATGAAGGAATGAAGTGTGTATTCTCCAGGATAATCTGATGAGAATCTCGGATTTGAAGTAATGGATTAGCTACAGTGAAGGGGACACCCAACCCTCCAAGATTTACATGTGTGTCTCTGTGTGTGTGTCTCTGTGTGTGTGTCTGTGTGGCTGTGTGTCAGACTGACAATTGCATAACTTTGGAGGAAAGAAGAGGGGAAGAAGAAAAATTAAGACAGAGAGAGGCAGGGAGGAAAGAAAGAGAAAGCCTTTTTAAAAAAAACTTTAAAAAAAATGAGCATCACATTTCAAGACTTTTTTTACTAGCTGTGGGACAAAAATTTTTTTAAAAAGGGGAGATTGTATCAGCACTGGGAGGGTGTGGTCCACCCCAAAGTGAGGGCAATTCTTGGGGGACACAAGGAAAAAGAACAAGAATATGAGCGTTGGGAGGATCACAAAACAGAGGTGGGGGTGAAAGGAAATGTTTCTTCTTCTTCTTCTTCTTCTTCTTCTTCTTCTTCTTCTTCTTCTTCTTCTTCTTCTTCTTCTTCTTCTTCTTCTTCTTCTTCTTCCTCTTCTCCTCCTCCTCCTCCTCCTCTTTGAATTTTTCTCAGAATAAAAGCTGTCCCAAGAGAGGATGGGGCGAAGACTTTAATCTGGCTCTTTTTTTCTAATCCCTCCCTCCCTCCCTCCCTTCCCACCGTTTTCTCCAAAGTGATGGATTAGTCATTATTCTTTGCTGGGTGGGTATCTTTCTCCTTTTTTTTTTTTTGATGGGGTGGGGGGGGAAAAGAAATCTCTCTCCCCTCTCCACCCCCCCCCAAAAAAAGGACAGGACCCCTTCTACAATTTCTTATTCACTCTTCCTCTTGTCTACCTCTCTCTCTCTCTTTCTTTCATTTAAGTGGGAAAGAAAGGAGGGGAAGTGATGAAGATGATGGGGAGGGAAGCTGAGAGAGCAAGCGAGTGAGGGGGGGCAGGGAAGAAGAAGGAGAGAAAGAGGGAGAGGGAGAAAGAGACGGTGGGTTGGGGAAGGAGAGGGAGAGGGGGAGGGAGGGAGAAGGAGAGAAAGAGGGAGAAAGAGGGTGGGTTGGGGAAGGAGAGGGAGAAGGGTGAGAGAAGGAAGGGAGGAGAAGAAGGGAGGGAGGGAGGGTCAAGGAGGAGAAAGAGAGGGAAAGGGAGGGAGGGGGGGAGAAGAAGACGAGAGAGAGTGGGTGAGAAAGAGGGAGGGAGGGAGAAGGAGAAAAGAGGGAGCGGGAGAGGGAGGGAGCGGGACAAGAAGAGGGAGGGGGGGAGAGAGAGAGAGAATAAATGAAACGAATCGGAGCATCTCACGCGCGCCGGACTCTTTGAGTGGCTGTTGCTGGTTCAGGGGGAGCCAACGGGGGGCCGCGAAAGAGAGGCGGTTAAATTTCATTTTATTTTGAGAAGGGTGGGTGAAGGCGAAAAAAAAAAAATCTCGAAGCCGGAGGGGTGTGTGTGTGTGCGCGTGTGTGCGTGCGGGTGAGAGAAAGACGCTCGGCTGTGGGGGGGGTGGGGGCAAGAGAGAGAGAGAGAGAGAGAGAGAAGGAAGAGAGAGAGAGAGAAGGAAGAGAGAGAGAGAAGGCAACGGAGAAGGGATATATAAAAAGCTCGAGTCGCCAACAAGGGCGAAGGAGAGGCGAGGAGCCGGGGAGAGAAGTCCGAGCGCGAGCAAAAACCAAAAAGCCGCGAGGAGGAGCTCGCAAACTGGCAGCCAGCGCGAGCGCTCGCCAAGGCAGCCGCGGGCGAAAGCACGCGCGGCGATGCGGCGCTGGGCTCTCCTGCTCCTGCCTCTCGCGGTCGTGTGCGCGGCGGCGGCGGCGGCAGCAGCAGCAGCAGCAGCCCACGCCACCGGCGGCCACGGCGGCCCCGGCAGCGGCGGCGGAGGCGCCGAATGCGGGCTGGAGGAGCGCTCTCGGCGGGCGCGGCGGGCCACCCGGCGCCAACAGCACCACCAGCAGCGACAGCAAGCGCTCCTCTGGCGTTACCCCGCGCCGGGCACCTGCGCCACTAGGTTAGCCCGGGGTAGGCGCTCTTCTTCCACTTCGGCGGCCGGTGGCTTGGAAGCGCCGCGCGTCCCCCGGCGCAGGAGGCGAGCGCAGGACGAGGGGCCGGGGCCAAACGAGGGTCGCCGGCCCGTGACCCCACCGAGCAGGGCGTTTTATTTCCGCGGCCAGGGCGAGCAGCTGCGCTTGAAGGCGGAGCTGGAGATACCTCGGGATGCTTTCACCGTCCAAGCTTGGCTGCGGCCCGAAGGGGGGCAGAAGGCACCGGCTGTGATCGCAGGTAAGGAGGGGGGAGGGGAACGGGGGACTGGGGGCTTGGCAAGCCGGGGCAGAGGAGGCCCGAAGTTTGGCGGGCGCACGGTTGGGGAATGACAGGGGAGACGGGCGGGCGGGCAAGGGTGGTCCTTTTGCTGCTGCCCGAAGTTTGGCGGGCGCACGGTTGGGAATGATAGGGAAAGCGCGCGCGTGTGTGTGTGTGTGAGAGAGAGAGAGGCTGGGGGGGGGGAGAGATGTGGCATTGCCCGAAGTTTGGCGGGCGCACGGTTGGGGATGACAGGCGAGGCGTGCGACGGAGGGAGAGGAGGGAGGAAGTTTCCTTTCGGCGCTGCCCGGAGTGGGCAGGGTTGGGGGAGGACAGGTGCGCCCGGGCGCTCCCCTGAGAGGCGGATGCTGACTCCTTGGCGCCGCCGAAGAGACGCGCGCGGGGCGCTGGGGTGGGAGGGGGTGGTCCCGAGCGGGGTCTTGGCGTGGGAAGGGAGGCGGGCGGGCGGGCAAGAGTGGTCCTTTTGCTGCTGCCCGAAGTTTGGCGGGCGCACGGTTGGGAATGATAGGGAAAGCGCGCGCGGGTGTGTGTGTGTGTGTGTGAGAGAGAGAGAGAGAGAGGGGCTGGGGGGGAGAGATGTGGCATTGCCCGAAGTTTGGCGGGCGCACGGTTGGGGATGACAGGCGAGGCGTGCGACGGAGGGAGAGGAGGGAGGAAGTTTCCTTTCGGCGCTGCCCGAAGTTGGCACGGTTTGGGGATGACAGCTGCGCCCGGGCGCTTCTCTCAGATGCGGATGCTGACTCCTTGGCGCCGCCGAAGAGACGCGCGCGGGGCGCTGGGGTGGGATGGGGTGGTCCCGAGCGGGGTCTTGGCGTGGGAAGGGGAGGCGGGTGGCATTGCCAGGGCGTTCTCCAGCGACGACGATAACAACAAATAACAACAGACCCACGTGCTGTTGTGTCTCGACTTACACACACCCTTGCTTGTCTGGGTTTTTTTTGTTTTGTGTTTGTGAATGAGTCGGGGAGACCCCAGCGGACGTCTCTCTCCTGCCCGCTTTCCCACCACGCGGGGAGTGGATTTGCCGAGCCGATGGGTCGCTTTCCTTAGTTGGTCGTTTACACCTCCGATGCTCCTCGCCTTTGAGACTCCGGGGAGTTAGCAGCTTTGCGCCTGCAGCCCGAAGGAAGGAGCGAGGCTAGGAAGCGCGCCTGAACGTGTGTGTGTGTGTGCGAACCGTATCCAAACTGGGAAGGGATGTAGAGCTGCTGCTCCCGGACGAGGGGAGGAAAAGAAACGGACGGAGGGAAGCCCCTTTCGTCTCCTTGCACGGGATCCCGAGGCGGCAAGCTCGGCGATTTCCGTCGCCCATCCTTGGGGGAAACCCACCCCGCCCCCCAACCCGTTTCCAAGGACACCGATCGGCCTCGGGGGCACGTCTGCATGCGCCCAACGGGAGTCAGCGCCGGGGAACCGCGGGAGTTTGGCTCCTGCATCCAATGACGCACAAGATCGCGCGCGCCTCTTTCCCGGGCGGGGAGAGGAAAGGGAAAAAAATAATAATAATAAAAAAAACACACCAAGCCTCGTTTTTCACCCGTGGCCTTATTAGCGTCAAGTTAAGTTTGGGAGAGCCGCGCCTCCCCTTCCCTCCCCGCGAATTCCTAAACTGGAGGGATGGGGGGGAGGGGAGAAACACCTTTTAAAAGCGACAATATCGGGATAAGTAGTTTTTTTTAAAAAAATTGCCATTGTTATCCTTGGCTCAGGAGAAGCCTGAGGAAGGAGAGGGGAAGGAGAGGGGGGAGAACTCTCTCCCCTTCGAGATTTGGCTTGGGGTGGTGCCCCCCCCACCACCCCAGCTCCGCCTTGCGAGGTTCAAGCGATCTGCAGAAACCTTCCGCTCCAGCCCCGCGTGGCTTGCGGCGTGTTGCGTTGGCTTTTGTCAAACCGCTTGGCGGTTGCGGTTAACCTTCGCCAGGGGGAACTTGAATGGGGCGGGTTTACTCAGGGGTCGATCCGGGTTGCACTGGGGGTGGGGGTGGTCTGTCAGCCAGAGTAACAAGAGCTGGAAGGGACCTTGGAGGCCATCTAGTCCAACCCCCCTGCTCAGGCAGGACCGGGGATTCGAACCGCCGAACACTACTCAGCACCCTCTCACTCCCTCGCCCCCAAAGAAAACCTAGCTTGGCATCCTAACCTCAAATCAACCAAGTTATTACCAGGTGGGGTAGGGTGTGGGGGGGTTTACGGTTCCCCCTCCCCCAATCGTGGCTTCTGTGGTCAGCATTAGTTTTCCTCTCTCTCCCCGCCTTCACACGCCTTCCCGTTACTCTCCTGTGCTCTCTCAAACGGGCTGCGGATGATGGGTGCTGGGCTCCACCTCCGGAGAACACCTTTTGGAGGGATAAGACCCGGCCCGGCTCTAACTGCGGGCGGCGATTTAAGCATAAACATATGCAGGCAGGTTTTTTTTTTTTAAAGCATTTTTGAAATTCCTTCCAATTTAGCGACTGTAAGTCTCTTGCTCCGAGGGGGAAAGCGCTTGCTTGCTTCTCCCAAGTTTCCTCCTCTCTTTATTTGGGTGGTTGAAAAGGGCAGTTGCAAAATAAAAAAAGGGGAGAGGGGGGAATTGAAGGATTTCTAAACCCTCCAGGTTTGGCTCACACACCCACTCACCCCCGTCCCAGGGAAGGCTTGCTTGGGTGTGCTAGCATCGCAGTTGAAAGGCTGCCTTGAATCTGACCGGTTGGGAGAATGTGGTTGAATCTTCAAGCTGGCCAAAAGTTCTTGGACTCTCCTTTTGATATCAGTAAAGGAGAATATTTGCAGCTCAGGATTGAAAGGAGAGGACCTCGGTGATCTCTGAACTTGGTGGTTTTCTTGCAGGTCTTTCATGACCCAGACTAGGTAGCATCATCAGTGCTAGAAGGGAGGGGGGTTTGCGGGGGGGGGAGGGGAGGAGGCGGCGGCGGAGGAGGAGGAGGAGGAGGATTATGGGGTCCTTGGTGCTCTCTGAGCTTGGTGGTTTTCTTGCAGGTCTTTCATGACCCAGACTAGGTAGCATCATCAGTGCTAATCCTACTTGGTTACACAATTTGGGTCATGAAACCTGTCTGCAAGAAAACCACCAAGCTCAGAGAGCACAAAGGACCCTTCCTCTCCTTTGATATCCCTACACTAACCCTGCAGAGCTGGGTCTTCAAGATGGGATGGTTCTGCTTCTGACAATTAGTTAGGCGAGGTCTCCTCGCTTTCTTCTCTTGCTCCAGAGACCCACTGTAATTAAGAGGCGCCCTCCTGCTTCTTCGAAGAAGCTTGGGTTCAAATTCGCCAAGGCCACTAAGAAGTTGGTCCTTGACAAGCTCAACCCTCCTCCTATCCCATCCATCCATCCGTCTGTCCATGCAGTGCTTCTTTTAAAAGACTCCCTTGCTATTTCAAGGATAGTTAGAAAACTGCTGAGAGAGACAGAGGTTTCTGAAATGATCCATAGATCGGAAATGGTGTTATTCTTTTGGTGTTATTGGGAATGTTTTATTGGTTGGTTGGTTGGCTGGCTGGTTGGTTTGCATCCCTTCCGCCTATTTTCCAACATCACCCTGTGAGGTGTGCTGGGGAGAGGGAGGGGAGAGGGGGACAGAGAGGGGAGAGAGGGGGGACAGAGGAGGAGGAGGAAGAAGAACAAGAAGAGGAGGAGGAAGAGGGGCAAAGGAAGAAAAGAATTAGAAGAACAAGAATGAGATGGAAGAAAGAAGGAGGAGGAAGGGGAAGGAGGGAAGAAGAAGAAGAGGAGGAGGAGGAGGAGAAGAAGAAGAAGAAGAAGAAGAAGAAGAAGAAGAAGAAGAAGAAGAAGAAGAAGAAGAAGAAGAAGAAGAAGAAGAAGAGGAGGAGGAGGAGGAGGAGGAGGAGGAGGAGGAGGAGGAGGAGGAGGAGGAGGAGGAGGAGGAGGAGGAGGAGGAGGAGGAGACTGGTTCAAGGTCATTACCTCCAGGCCCCTCATCACACCATACTTGCACTGAGATGTGGATGATGGGAGTAATGGTCACCAGCTGCATTTTTTTTCCTGAGGGAGGGGTTTGATGCTTTGAAATGACAAATGAGCAAAAATATGGTCACAATGGAAGCTGTTTTTCTCTCTTCCTTTCCCTTCCCGCTCCCTTCCATTAATTAATTAATATTTATTGGCCACCCAACTCCTGTGGAGTCTAGTTGCTAAAGCTGAAGAATAATTACTTAATTAATTAATGTTTGTTGGCTAGCCAACAAATACAGTGAAGGCTAGCTGCTAGAGCCTAGGGATTAATTAAATTAATTAATCAATATTCATTGGCCACTCAACCCCAGGGGCGTCTAGTCACTAAAGTCTAAGAGTAATTAATTAATTAATTAATTAATTAATAGTTGTTGGCCAACCAACAAATCCAGTGGAGTCTAGCTGCTAGAGACTAGGAATAATTAATTAATTAATTAATTAATCAATTAATATTTATTGGCCACCCAACTCCAGCGGAGTCTAGTCACTACAGTCTAAGAATAATTAATTAATGAATATTTGTTGGCCAACCACCAAATCCAGTGGAGTATAGCTGCTAGAGACTAGGACTATTTAATTAATCAATTAATCAATTAATAATTGGCCACCCAACAAATCCAGTGGAGTCTAGTCACTACAGTCTAAGAATAATTAATTAATATTTTTGGGCCACCCAACTCCAGTGGAGCCCAGTTGCTAAAGCCTAAGAATAATTACTTAATTAATGAATATTTGTTGGCTAACCAACTAATCCAGTGGAGTCCAGTTGCTAGAGCCTAGAAATAATCAATCAATCAATCAATCAATCAATCTACATTGGCCGCCCATCCCCAGTGGGCTCTCTTGTTGCCAGAGCCTAGAATTGCTTTCCGTCTCCCCACATCTGCTGCAACAGATACCCCATGACCGGGGCCGGCTTGCTGGGTGAGTCTTTATCTCAATGTCCTAGACTTGACCTAAAGGAAGAACTATCTCCCCTCACGCAGTGGTAGGAAGCAGCAATACAACCTCAAAAAAGGGGGTTCCCTACCAATTCCCCCATTTTTTCCTGAGGGAGGGGTTTGATGCTTTGAAATGACAAATGAGCAAAAATATGGTCACAATGGAAGCTGTTTTTCTCTCTTCCTTTCCCTTCCCGCTCCCTTCCATTAATTAATTAATATTTATTGGCCACCCAACTCCTGTGGAGTCTAGTTGCTAAAGCTGAAGAATAATTACTTAATTAATTAATGTTTGTTGGCTAGCCAACAAATACAGTGAAGGCTAGCTGCTAGAGCCTAGGGATTAATTAAATTAATTAATCAATATTCATTGGCCACTCAACCCCAGGGGCGTCTAGTCACTAAAGTCTAAGAGTAATTAATTAATTAATTAATTAATTAATAGTTGTTGGCCAACCAACAAATCCAGTGGAGTCTAGCTGCTAGAGACTAGGAATAATTAATTAATTAATTAATTAATCAATTAATATTTATTGGCCACCCAACTCCAGTGGAGTCTAGTCACTACAGTCTAAGAATAATTAATTAATGAATATTTGTTGGCCAACCACCAAATCCAGTGGAGTATAGCTGCTAGAGACTAGGACTATTTAATTAATCAATTAATCAATTAATAATTGGCCACCCAACAAATCCAGTGGAGTCTAGTCACTACAGTCTAAGAATAATTAATTAATATTTTTGGGCCACCCAACTCCAGTGGAGCCCAGTTGCTAAAGCCTAAGAATAATTACTTAATTAATGAATATTTGTTGGCTAACCAACTAATCCAGTGGAGTCCAGTTGCTAGAGCCTAGAAATAATCAATCAATCAATCAATCAATCATTCAATCAATCAGTCAATATACATTGGCTGCCCATCCCCAGTGGGCTCTCTTGTTGCCAGAGCCTAGAATTGCTTTCTGTCTCCCCACATCTGCTGCAACAAATACCCCATGACCGGGGCCGGCTTGCTGGGTGAGTCTTTATCTCAATGCCCTAGACTTGACCTAAAGGAAAAACTATCTCCCCTCACGCAGTGGTAGGAAGCAGCAATACAACCTCAAAAAAGGGGGTTCCCTACCAATTCCCCCCCATTTTTTTCCTTGGGGAGGGCAGAGAGTCCTGCTTTTGGTCCCCTCTTCCTTTCTCTCCTGAT
Organism: Ahaetulla prasina; assembly: GCF_028640845.1. Taxonomy (NCBI): domain Eukaryota; kingdom Metazoa; phylum Chordata; class Lepidosauria; order Squamata; family Colubridae; genus Ahaetulla; species Ahaetulla prasina. The sequence goes on from NC_080554.1 coordinate 7,561,448, forward strand.
CCCCAGGGAGCGCTGACCGAGTTGGGGGTGTCCTTCCCCATCCTCCCCCCCCCGGCATCCCCTTTCTCCCAACCCCTGGCTTGGGAGATGGGTCCCTGGGCTGTGCCTCTTGCTTGGTTCCTGGCTTTTCCTTGCCCCTCCATTGAAAGTTGAGAGGCGTGGAAGTTCTCTTTTCTCTCCCTGTTTCTCGCAGGGCGGGAGAAAAATTGAGGCCAAGCCAAGTTTGGCTGGATGTAGAAACATTTGGGCTTCTGCCAAGGAGCGAGTCTAGCCTTCGCCAAGGGGGAGGCTCTTCCCCCACTCCCTTCTCGTCCTCCAGATCCGTGGCGGCCCGCCAATCCAGAATCCACTGCCTTCCCTAAGAGATTCCCGAGCACGCAGGTTGCTCAAAGAGGGTGTTATGTCCTCCTCGCCTCTGTCTGAACATGGGGCCAGGTTCGGGGGCGGGAGCCACAACAGAGGGTGGCAGAGTAGATCCTAAATGAGGATCTACTTGGGGGGCGAACCCAGAGAGAGAGAGAGAGAGAGAGAGAGATCCAAGAGCGAGCAGCTGATCTCCTATGGCAAAGTGGGTTCCTTGATTCCTTATATCAAGGAGCTGGTTTGGCTTGGGGAAGAGGCTAAAAACTGCTTCCAATTAGAGGCGCTTTTTATCAGACGGTTCCATCGTCTGACTCAGGGTGACCAAGTTGCTTTTTGTTCCTGCGACTTGAGATATGACAAGCCCGGCTTTTAAAAAGCAGTAAACACACACACACACACACACACACACACACACACACACACACACACACACACACACCGAGCCGGACTTATGGACACCATCGGCCTAAGTGACTCTTCCTTGCTGTTCACCTAGATCAGGAGTAAAAAAGGTAAAGGTAACGGTTTCCCTCGCACATATGTGCTAGTCATTCCCGACTCTAGGGGGCAGTGCTCTTCTCTGTTTCAAAGCCGAAGAGCCAGCGCTGTCCGAAGAAGTCTCCGTGGTCATGTGGCCGGCATGACTCAACGCCAAAGGCGCACGGAACGCTGTTCCCTTCCCACCAAAGGTGGTCCCTATTTTTTCTACTTGCATTTTTTTTACATGCTTTCGAACTGCTAGGTTGGCAGAAGCCGGGACAAGTCACGGGAGCTCACCCTGTTACGCAGCACTAGGGATTTGAACTGCTGAACTGCCGACCTTTCGATCGACAAGCTCAACGTCTTAGCCTCTGAGCCACCACGTCCTGTTGATCAGGAGTAGGCAACCTTAAATATTCAAAGAGCCACAAAGGTCCTAACCGGAAGCCCCACCCCTCCGTTCAATTCTGGAGCCGACCAGAAGTCCGGTTCCCCCACCATAGAGTCTCCTCCTAGTGCAGCGTCCTTTTTACTCTCCTAACTGAAAGCCCTATCAATTGTGGAGCCGACCGGTGACAGGGAGCCACAGCAGAGGGATGAAAGAGCCACCTGTGGCTCCAGAGCTGCAGGTTGCTGACCCCTGACCTAGATCAGTGTTGGAGAACCTTTTCGGCACACCGGTTAGCTGGTCTTCCAGTTTCTGGTGTGCGTGCGCGCATGAAGATCAGCTGGCCAGGGCACATGCGTGTGCCAGAAACCGGAAGATCATCTTCCCGGCACATACATGTCCACCGGGCGGCTGCTCTTCCAATTTTCCTGCGCTCCTGCATGTGTGAAGACCAGCTGGCCGGCATACCGGAACCCAGAGGAGCAATGGGCGAAGGCTTCCATGCTCAGAGACATGGCTCTGCGTGCCATTTGCAGCATGCGTGCTATAGGTTCGCCGTCACGGACCTAGATGGCTTGCCAATCTGAATCCTTAGATGGCCTGTTCGATCTAAAACAGGGCTGTCAAATTCGATTCCATTGAGGGCCACTTCAGGGTTGTGGGTGTGGGTGTGGCCCAAGTGGGCAGGGCCAGATCAATGTCATTTGTGTCAGGGGAGGCTGTGGTGGCCCGAGAGCTCTGCCAGCGAAAACCGGCACCCAAGCTCCGTTTTTGGCTGCGACGGCCTCCTGTGACCCTCTGCCTCATGCTGCCCTCCTGAGCTCTATTTTTGCTGTCAGAGGCACTGTCTTCAAGGTCACCCCACGGGCCAGATCTAAGCATCCCACGAGCTGGATCTGGACCCTGGGGTCTTGAGTTTGACACCCCAATCTAAAAGAAGCCAGACTTGAGGAAAAAAGGCAGAGGAGGGAAGAAGAAAATTAAGAACAACAGCTCTCCTTTAAAAAGAAAGGATATTCCAGATTTCGTTAAAAGGTAAAGGTTCCCCTCGCACATATGTGCTACTCGTTCCCGACTCTAGGGTGGCGGTGCTCATCTCCATTTCAAAGCCGAAGAGCCAACGCTGTCCGAAGATGTCTCCGTGGTCATGTGGCCGGCATGACTCAACGCCAAAGGCGCACGGAACGCTGTTCCCTTCCCACCAAAGGTGGGCCCTATTTTTCTACTTGCATTTTTCACGTGCTTTCGAACTGCTAGGTTGGCAGAAACTGGGACAAATCACGGGAGCTCACCCTGTTATGCAGCGCTAGGGATTTGAACTGCTGAACTGCTGACCTTCTTATCCACAAGCTCAGCGTCTTAGCTACTGAAATACTGAGAGCAGTCCTCTTGGGCTGTGATGCGAGGATGTGTGCTGGGATTGTAAATTTAGGGTGTGTTCTGCCTTTTAATCAAGAGAGACTTTTCCAACCCAGGATCCCAATTCTCTCAAATCGCTCTTGATGAATGTTTAAGGGAGTTAGGTATGCCTGGCTTACTGAAGATAAAGGTTGATGGGGTAAGGAGAAACATGATAAGTTCTTCTAATACTTGAGGGGCTGTCAAAGAGAAGAGGATTATTACAGATTAGATTAAAGAAAAACAGAGCTGGAAGGGACCTTGTAGGTTATCTAGTCCAACCCCCTCCCCCCGCCCAAGCAGGAAATCCTACACTATTTCTGACAGATGGCAGTCCAGTCTCTTCTTGAAAGCCTCCAGTGATGAAGCTCCCACAACTTCCGAAGGCAACTTCTGTTCCATGGGTGGAATTGCTCTCCCTGTCAGAAAATTTCTCCTTATTTCCAGGTTGAATCTCTCCTGGATCGGTATTCCATCCATTATTCCTCGGGGATTGACTTCTTCTCCAAAGCCCTTGAGGACAGGATAAGAAGCAATGGGTGGAAGCTCATCAGAGAGCGATCCCATTACTAGAAGTAAGGAGAAATTTCCTGACCGTGAGAAAAAAAAAATTAATCGATCGAACAGCTTGCCTCCCAGAATCGTGAGTGTTCCATCACTGGAGGTCTTCGAGAAAAAGTTGGAGAACCATTTATCGGAAATGCTGTAGGGCCGTGAAGGCGAACCTATGGCATGTTTGCCACAGCAGGCGCACCAGCGGTCGCCCCAGACCAGCTCCACTGTACCTTGTTTTGGAAAATCTTCTGCACCAATCTGGAAGCCAAAAATTGCTGAGAGGGGGCCCATATGCGCAGAGGATGCGTGGGGGATGAGCACGTATGCATGGGGGTTGGCATGCATGGGAGGGGGGTGCTCGCATTGCATTTTGGGGTTTCGTACTCGCTTTGGGCACTCAGCACCAAATCACTGGTACAGGGTCTCCTATTTTAGACAGACGATTGGACTGAGAGATCTCGAAGGTCCCTCCCAACCTTTATGTTTTTTGAAGAAACGCAACGTTAAGGCTCAAGTTCAACCTCATTGGGACAAATGGCCTCTTTGCCTTATAATATAATATATAATATAATAACAGAGTTGGAAGGGACCTTGGAGGTCTTCTAGTCCAACCCCCTGCCGAGGCAGGAAACCCTACACCATTTCAGATGAATGGCTATCCAACATTTTCTTAAACATTTCCAGTGTTTGGAGCATTCACAATTTCTGCAGGCAAGTCGTTCCACTTATTGATTGTTCTTACTGTCAGGAAATTTCTCCTTAGTTCTAAGTTGCTTCTCTCCTTGCTTAGTTTCCACCCATTGCTTCTTGTTCTACCCTCAGGTGCTTTGGAGAATAGTTTGACTCCCTCTTCTTTGTGGCAACCCCTGAGATATTGGAACACTGCTATCATGTCTCCCCTAGTCCTTCTTTTCATTAAACTAGGCATACCGAGTTCCTGTAACCGTTCTTCATATGTTTTAGCCTCCAGTCCCCTAATCATCTTTGTTGCTCTTCTCTGCACTCTTTCTAGAATCTTAGCATCTTTTTTACATCGTGGCGACCAAAACTGAATGCAGTACTTTAGATGTGGCCTTACCAAGGCATTATAGAGTGGTATTAACATTTCACATGATCTTGATTCTATCCCTCTGTTTATGCAGCCCAGAACTGTGTTGGCTTTTTTAGCAGCTGCTGCACACTGCTGGCTCATATCTAAATGGTTATCCACTAGGACTCCAAGATCCCTCTCACAGGTACTACTATTGAGCAAGGTACCACATATACGGTACCTGTGCATGTTGTTGTTTTTTTTGCCTAAATGCACATGTACCAGATATGTGGTACCTTGCCTTAGCTAGAAGAAACTCCCCCTCCCTTTCTTGCTCCAGCAGATGGAGCCAATGGTGGGCCATCATTTCCACAAAGTGCACCGAAACTCTGAACCAGGGTTGAAATGTAAAATTTGTTACTACCGGTTCTGTGGGCGTGGCTTGGTGATGGTGGGGTAATGTGACTGGGTGGGCGTGGCCAACTTTTTATTTTTTAACTTTTAAAAGCATTTTTTACAACCCCTTCGGCCGAAGACGTTGTAGAAAAAAATGCTTTTAAAAGGCTCTGACGATCCCAGCTGAGTTGCCTGATCGTCAGAGGCTTTTCTTTTAAAAGCATTTTTTTTTTGCCTTTAAAAGAAAAAAAAAGCCTCTGCGATCAGACAACTCAGCTGGGATTGTCAGAGGAGCCTTTTAAAAGCATTTTTTCTACAACCTCTTTGGGAGAACAGGTTATAGAAAAAATGCTTTTAAGAGCCTCTGACAATCCCAGCTGAGCCGCGTGATCATCAGAGGCTTTTTTTTTTTACTTTTAAAAGCATTTTTTCAGCTGAAGAAAAGCTGCTTTTAAAAGTAAAAAAAAAACACCAAACCTTTGATGATTGCGTGGCTCAGCTGGGCATGGGGGTGGGGGCAGGGATTTTTGCTACCGTTTCTCCAAACCACCTGCTGCCATTGCTACTGGATCGGGCGATCCGGTCTGAACCGGGAGCATTTCATCCCTGCTCTGAGCCCTTCAGAGGTTCCCAGGATCCAGCCTCAAAGTCGGGGCCATTCTTGGAAGCATCTTTCAAAGAAAGCCAAATGAAACAAAACAGACAACGGGAAAGGTTTGCCTCGGTTTCCAGGTGACAGCGGATCAAAGTGGGGGAAAAAAAACACCCGTTCCTTCTACTCGAAACTTTTACGAGCTTGCTCTCTGCTCCTCTGAAATGGAAATGTCCTGACATCACCGGCAGCTGCAGCGCGTAGTGTGTGGGTGTGGGTGTACGCCTGCCTTTTTTTTTTTTTTCCAAACAGTTAATTTTACAATGCTATTAAACGAGGGCCTCTAAGTTGCTCAGGGTCATCCTTGTCTCTGAGAGTAGGTGGCCTTTGGTGCGAGGGGCTGCCAATTTTCACACGGCCTCCTCTCCCAAGCAGCAGTTATTTTGCAACTTCGTGACTTTGGGGGATATCAGCTGCTGCCTCTAGCAAAGCCGAGCAGCAGGCGAACACATGTGTGTGTGTGTGTGTGTGTGTGTGTGTGTGTGTGTGTGTGTGTGTGTGTAAGCCTGGATGAATTAAGTTATTGCAGCAGCTGAGGTCAAACTTTCCACCCCTCCCCGCCCCCCAGTTTCAGGTTCAGTGCCTGGGTCCCTACATGAGCTAAATAGCAATAGCACTTAGGCTTATATACCGCTTCATAGTACTTTTACGGCCCTCTCTAAGCGGTCTTGCCCCCCAACAATCTGGGATCCTGGGAAGGATGGAAAGCTGAGTCAACCTTGAACCAGTCAGGATCGAATTCCAGACTGCGAGCAGAGTTTGACTGCAGTACTGCATTCTAGCCACTGCACCATCACGGCTCCTAAGGCAACCTCCGATCAACTATGGCAATATCAATAGCATGTATATACCCAGTGGTGGGCTGCTGTCGGTTTGGACCGGTTCGGGCGAACCGGTAGTTGCAAATCTGGGCCCTCCCAGCCACCCCAGCGCTATGCTGTCCTATTAGCTGCATTTTTTAAGTTGTGTGCATGTGTGCAAGCAGTGTTTGAGATCAAAGCACATGCGCGGAAGGCCATGTGAATGCATGGATGCACACACTCTCTTACATTTTTGGTGCTCGGCGAACCGGTTGTTAATTCATGTGCTGCCCACTGCTGTATATACCGCTTTGCAGTGCTTTACAGCTTTCACTAGGACGCGGTCGCTCAGTGGCTAAGACACTGAGTTTGTCGATCGAAAGGTTGGCAGTTCAACGGTTCGAATCCCTAGTGCCGCGTAACGGGGTGAGTTCCCGTGACTTGTCCCAGCTTCTACCAACCTAGCAGTTCGAAAGCAGGTAAAAAAAATATGCAAGTAGAAAAATAGGGACCACCTTTGGTGGGAAGGTAACAGAGTTCCAGGCACCTTTGGCGTTGAGTCATGCTGGCCACCTGACCACGGAGACGTCTTTGGACAGCGCTGGCTCTTCAGCTTTGAAATGGAGATGACCACTGCCCCCTAGCATCAGGAATGACTAGCACATATGTGCGAGGGGAACCTTCACCTTTTACCTTTATCTTAGCTCTCCCTAAGCAGTTTACAGAGTCAGCCTCTTGCCCCCAACAATCTGGGATCCTGGGAAGGATGGAAAGCTGAGTCAACCTTGAACCAGTCAGGATCGAATTCCAGACTGCGAGCAGAGTTTGACTGCAGTACTGCATTCTAGCCACTGCACCATCACGGCTCCTAAGGCAACCTCCGATCAACTACGGCAATATCAATAGCATGTATATACCCAGTGGTGGGCTGCTGTCGGTTTGGACCGGTTCGGGCGAACCGGTAGTTGCAAACCTGGGCCCTCCCAGCCACCCCAGCGCTATGCTGTCCTATTAGCTGCATTTTTTAAGTTGTGTGCATGTGTGCAAGCAGTGTTTGAGATCAAAGCACATGCGCGGAAGGCCATGTGAATGCATGGATGCGCACACTCTCTTACATTTTTGGTGCTCGGCGAACCGGTTGTTAATTCATGTGCTGCCCACTGCTGTATATACCGCTTTGCAGTGCTTTACAGCTTTCGCTAGGACGCGGTCGCTCAGTGGCTAAGACACTGAGTTTGTCGATCGAAAGGTTGGCAGTTCAACGGTTCGAATCCCTAGTGCCGCGTAACGGGGTGAGTTCCCGTGACTTGTCCCAGCTTCTACCAACCTAGCAGTTCGAAAGCAGGTAAAAAAAATATGCAAGTAGAAAAATAGGGACCACCTTTGGTGGGAAGGTAACAGCGTTCCGTGCGCCTTTGGCGTTGAGTCATGCCGGCTACATGACCACGGAGACGTCTTTGGACAGCGCTGGCTCTTCAGCTTTGAAATGGAGATGAGCACCGCCCCCTAGAGTCAGGAACGACTAGCACATATGTGCGAGGGGAACCTTCACCTTTTACCTTTATCTTTACAGCCCTCCCTAAGCAGTTTACAGAGTCAGCCTCTTGCCCCCAACAATCTGGGATCCTCATTTTACTGACCTCGGAAGGATGAAAGGCTGAGTCAACCTTGAGCTGGTCAGAATTGAATTTTAGGCAGTGAGCAGTGAGTTAGCCTGCAATACTGCATTCTAACCACCGTGCCACCACGGCTCAAGAACCAGCGTTGGGATTCACACAACAAGCTAGACGCGACTAGTGTTTTTTTGGTTTTTTTGCATTTATATCCCGCCCTTCTCCAAAGACTCAGGGCGGCTTAGACTATGTTAGCAATAGTCTTCATCCTATTTGTATATTTATATACAAAGTCAATTTATTGCCCCCAACAATCTGGGTCCTCATTTCACCTACCTTATAAAGGATGGAAGGCTGAGTCAACCTTGGGCCTGGTGGGACTTGAACCTGCAGTAATTGCAAGCAGCTGTGTTAATAACAGACTGTCTTAGCAGTCTGAGCCACCAAAGGCCCTATTAATCTTGATTAGGGCTAAATGCTGCCTCCTCCTCCTCCTCCACCTCCTTGTCTTAACCTATGGTATGAAAGAAGGCTTTCCTTGCTGAATTAGGAGACAAGACATCTTGAAAGCCAAGAGAATGGACTAATTCACTAGCCAGATTTGCTGCTAGCTCTTGTCTAGCTGATGAGATGCTACATGCTAGCTGATGAGATCTGTTTCTAGCTGCTCTCTAGAAAATCCAGCAGCAGTTTCTTCTCAGGCAGGTTTGGGTGTTCCAAAAACCTCTTTGTTTTGGGAAAGTTAACCAGATGAAGGCTTTTCAATCTTTGGGATATGCTTAGGATCTTCATCCTTAAATGTAGCCCTCTTCAAGTTCTAAAAGCTGGGTTTAATCTGACCTGATTAAACCCAGCAGAATAACTGAATTGGAATGGACCTTGGGAGTCTTCTAGTCCAATCTCTTCCTCAAATAGGAGACCCTACCATTCTGGACAAATAGCTGTCCAGCCCTTCCTTGGAGATCTCCAATGATGGAGCATCCACAGCTTCTGGAGGCAAGCCGTTCCACTCATTGATTGTTCTCACTATCAGGAAATTTCTCCTTAGGTTTAGTTGGGTTCTCTCCTTGAATAGTTTCCATCCAGCCTTTCTCGCCTTTTTGTTGTTGCTGTTGTTAGGTGCAAAGTCGTGTCTCACCCATTGCGACCCCATGGACAACATTCCTCCAGGCCTTCCTGTTCTCTACCATCCTCTGAAGTCCATTTAAGCCCACGCCAACAGTGACTCCAGCCAGCCACCTCGTTCTTTGTCGTCCCCGTCTTCTTTTGCCCTCAATCGTTCCCAGCATTAGGTTCTTCTCCAGGGAGTCCTTCCTTCTTATTAGGTGGCCAAAGGATTTGAGTTTCTTCTTCAGGATCTGGCCTTCTAAACAGCAGTCAGGGTTGATCTCCTCTAGGACTGACCGATTGGATCGCCTTGCAGTCCAAAGGACTCGCAGGAGTCCTCTCCAGCACCAGAGTTCAAAGGCCTCCATTTTTTGGCATTCAGCCTTTCTTATGGTCTAACTTTCACAGCCATACATTGCAACTGGGAAAACCATCGCCTTGACTATACACACTTTTGTTGGCAGGGTGATGTCTCTGCTTTTTAGTATGCTGTCTAGATTTGCAATAGCTTTCCTCCCCAGGAGCAAGCGTCTTTTAATTTCTTGGCAGCAGTCCCCATCTGCGGTGATCTTGGAGCCCAGGAAAATAAAATTTGTCAATAGTAGTGCAGATTTAGTAAATAGTTTGACATTCTTGAGGGAATTATTTGTTTAGCAGAGTGATGGCGTTTGGGAAAAAACTGTCCTTGTGTGTAGTTGTTCTGGTGTGCAGTGCTCTATAGCGTCGTTTTGAGGGTAGGAGTTGAAACAGTTTATGTCCAGGATGCGAGGGGTCTGTAGATATTTTCACAGCCCTCTTTTTGACTCGTGCAGTATACAGGTCCTCCATGGGAGGCAGGTGGGTAGCCATTGTTTTTTCTGCAGTTCTAATGATCCTCTGAGGTCTGTGTCTGTCTTGTTGGGTTGCAGAAAGAGCAGGAAAAGTTGAATTCCTTAGGGCCCTCCTAAGTGTGCACCGCAGGTAATTCTACTTCCCACTCCTTTTGAAGGCTCTTCTTTGAGAAGAAACATCTTCTGCTTTCTTAAGGTTTTATTCCCTGGCAGCGAACAAGGCTCTGTCAGAGGTCAAGACGAAAAGTAAGGAGGAGGTCAGGGCAGGCTCCTTGAAACAGCCTCGGGACAGTATAACCGTGGTCCCTTGCGCAGAAGGCGTTTCAAAGGCCGCTGAGTTTGGGCCATGTCAACACTCAGCATCCCTAACTGCCTCCCTTTAGACAGAATGATAACAGATACGCCCGGTGTTTCCAAAGCAGAAGGAAATGTTAGCAAACATCTCCTTTTTTCATTATGCAAACATCTGCCCTGCGAAGGACCCTGAAGGATGCTGGAGAGCTGGGACAAGAAGAACGCTTGGCTAGTGCTCTACAGGATCTTCCTTTCCCTCCCTCCCTCCCTCCCCTTGGCATGCAATTCCCCAAACGACAAAGAGGGAGGGGGGAACGCCTTGCATTGTTGGTGTGTTTGTTGGTTTTGTAGGGGTAGGATCTGCGAGAAGGGGAAATGCAGGCCAGAATAATGGCCAGACACGTTTGTGACCTTGCTGTGATAGCGGGAGCTTCAAAGCCCTCCCTGCGAAATGAAATTCGAAAGAGCACCGATAACAGAAGCTGAATTGTGTGGTGTGTTTTTTGTTTTGTTTTTTGGTGGGTTTTTTGGGTGGTTGTTTGTTTCGGAGACCAAGGAAAGTTTGGAGAAACCAAGAGAGAGAGAGAGGAATAGATTGCAACGTGCTGGGATGATGGGCAGCTAGCCTTAATCTAAAAACCCCGTAAAATGATAAGCTTTCCTCCCCACCACACCACCTACTTTTCGGCCAGTTAGACGTTAGAGCTGTTATCCTGTTTTTCTGATGCAAACACCTGAATTGTTGACTCTGCTTCCCTTGTTTGCTGTTTTCTTACCTTATCGTCCTCTTCTGAGTTCCTTCTCTTTCTATCTTTCTGTCCTTGGTGCCCTTTTTTTTCCGCTCTCCCCCGCGGTATCTTGCAAAAAGTTGTCATCTGTTTGCCGTAAGCTTGACAAAGCAAAGAGAAGGCGTCTGATAACTTTGATTTTTTTTCCCGTCCTTCCTTTGTGCCTTGAGACCGAGCTCTGTTTGCAGAGAGGAGGCAAGGTATACTGAGATCACACACAGCCCTACACACACACACACACACACACACACACCATCACAAGTGACGGGATCTTACATCTTGGCCCTAAAGCGTTCAGAGTTGTAAGATGAATGGCCATGAAAACAGGACCAGATTCGGCCCATTCTGAAACATTCTCGAGCAACCGCCTGCTCAAGCAGGAGACCCTGTAAGATTTCTGACAGATGGCAGTCCAGTCTTTTCTTGAAAGCCTCCAGAGATGAAGGTCCCACAACTTCTGAAGGCAACTTCTGTTCCATGGGTTGGTTGCTCTCCTTGTCAGGAAATTTCTCCTTATTTCTAGGTTGACTCAATCAATCAGAATAGAGTTGGAAGGGACCTTGTAGGTCATCTATTCCAACCCCTCATCAAGCAGGAGACCCTACACCATTTCTGACAGATTTCAGCCCAATCTCTTCTTGAAAGCCTCCAGGATGAAGCTCTCACAACTTCTGAAGGCAACTTCTGTTCCATGGGTTGGTTGTTCCCACTGTCAGGAAATTTCCAGGTTGAATCTCTCCTTGATCAGTTTCCATCCATTGTTCCTAGCCTGACCTTCGTGTGCATTGGAAAATAGCTTGACCCCCTTCCTCCTCTCTGTGGCATCCCCTCAAATATTGGAAGACGGCTATCCTGTCTCCCCTGGTCCTTCTCTTCGCTAGACTAGCCAGGCCCAGTTCCTGCAACCGTTCTTCGTATGTTTTAACCTCCAGGCCCTTAATCATCTTGAATATCTAATATTCATTAGCAGTAAAGAGGAACCGAATTGCATAGACCAATCAATAGGCCATTCATTCATAATAAATGCAACTGATAGGCCTCCACGTTCCGTTGCTGAGCGCCATAAACATATTTTTAGTACAAGGCCTAAACTGCAACTATAATTAAACAGTTATTGTTTCAGTGCCATTCTGGTCTGGATGCTTTTGAAACGTAGGCAGGATAAATACAGCAGAAAGAGTCATAGATGGGGTAGGTTGTTCTTGTATTTATTTGATGGGATGCTGTGATTCTCCCCCCACCCCTTTTCCCTATAGTATATTCTGGGCTGTATAAGCAATCTTTCATTGTGCCTTTCGAACAGTTTATATAGCAGGGGTCGCCAAGAGTGGTGCGGTGGCCTAGAGGTGGCGCTCTCACCTCACAATCAGGAGTTCGATCCTAGGTAGAGGCAGATATTTCTCTCTCTGGTCACAATAAGAATATATCTGGCTGAACGAAACTCCTCATTGGTGACGGGAAAAGCATCCGGCCAGTAAACACTCCACTAGCTCCGTTCAGTTGCCCAGATTCCACCCCGCAAGGGATTATTCGGTCGTTAAAAGAAAGCTAGCAGGAGTCCCCCAATTCCCAGTCTGTGGACTGACACCATCTGCATATGCCTGGGGTGCAGGCGGCATTTGAACCCGCGTCCTCCCCTCTCGGTTCATGGAAAAACTGATCTCCACGGAACCGGTCTGCGGCGCCCAAAAGGTCGGGAGCATCTGTTGGACAGCCTCCTTGGTTTCTGACACTTCCAATCGATGCTTAGGGAAGTGATTTGCATGAAAGTCCTATGGGATTTAGTCAGATCTGGAAGTAGAGAAGAGGCAAGGAAGATGCTAATGAAACGGATCATGTAGCATAGGGGTTCCCTTCCCCATTTTTTTTTCCTACTGTGGTTCCTACTCTAGATGACTGCTTTGGTTGCACTCATCCTGATGGGTGAAGAGTCTTCGTAGAGCGAGATTCTTCCTGCCCACCTCTTCTCAAAAGCCCCTGATGGATTTCTGGACAACAACCTAGTTTTTGGGGTCTTCGGTAGGTGCCCCTTGACCCACCAGAAGTCCTTCAAGAAAAGACATGGAAGGAGGAACAACAAACACATTGAGCTCGGATGAATGAATCGGAGGTGAAACTCCATCATCTAGAACAAGGGTCACCAACCTTTCAGACCTCAGAGACCACTAAATTCATAATTTTAAATCCCATGGACCACTAATATGTTGTGCCTAATGACTGGCTGGGTGTGTGTGGCTAGATGGTCATGTGACTGGGTGGGTGTGGCCAACTTGATGTCACTCACGTCGAGGGGCGCCTTGCCAGCCTCTACTCACCCCCTCCCCTCCCAGCCACTTCTTGCCTGCCCTCCCGGGCTCCTTAGGGCCCCGACAGGAAGCAGTTTATTTATTTATTTATTTACATTTATATCCTGCCCTTCTCCGAAGACTCAGGGCGGCTTACAGTGTGTAAGGCAATAATCTCATTCTATTTGTATATTTTTTACAAAGTCAACTTATTGCCCCCCCAACAATCTGGGTCCTCATTTTACCTACCTTATAAAGGATGGAAGGCTGAGTCAACCTTGGGCCTGGTGGGACTAGAACCTGCAGTAATTGCAGGCAGCTGTGTTTTAATAACAGGCTATCTTACAGCCTGAGCCACCACGGCCCACTTGCTGGAGCTAAGTTGCTGGAGCTAAGCAGCTACCATGAGAAAGAGTTGGCAAAACAGCTCAGTTCAAATTGGATCTGACCGAGAAGGAGGCTCAGCAGAAGCACCTCACTGAGGACTATGAGCATAGGCTTTCCAAGCAGAGGGAAGACCTGCGGGAGTGCAAGGCCAGGTACCGGCGCCTGGAGGCTCAGCGGGCTGAGATCGTCAGCCAGTTCCAGGCCATGATGCAGCCCCACTGGAACGAGGCCCTCCAGCTCTTCGCCATCAGTGGTGCTTCCCTCTAGCCTTCACCCAAAGCCCCTCACCAGGAGGCTGAAGCAGACCCCAAGTTAGAATTTCTCCCCCCCTTCTGACCCACACAAAGAGACCTCGAAGTGGGAGACTCTCTGCAGCAACACAAACGTTCATTGCACGTATCTGTCCCAGGGGCCGTAGTTTGAAGACCCCCGATTTAGTGCAATATAAGAAAATGCAAATAATTTTTCTGCGGACCACCAAAATTTTCTCGCGGACCACCCGTTGGTGACCGCTGATCTAGAAGACCTCAAATGATGCGTTTTTTTGGGGGGGGGAGGGTCTTTCTGTGCAGCATTCTATAAACGTCTCCTGAGCCCCTCAACCTCTGCTTTCCATTATCCTGGAGTTTGAAGGAAAGGTGGGCCGAGGGCGAGCTGCTGCGTTTCCGAGCAGAAAAGAGGCAGCGGAAAGAAAACGGTGTTAGATTTTACAACTGTTGCTGGGAGAAACCAAGCCAGCTTGCACTGGGAGGGTGGGGGGAAGACCCTTTGTCAGCCAGGGGGGGTTGGGTGGGTGGGGAGGACGCGAGACCTTTGCGATGGTGCGGACGATTATTTAAATTGGGCGTGTTGCACGCTCAGCCACTGCCAGCGGGAAGCTCTTCTCCGGAGGTTCTCGCTGGCTTGCGTTTGGTCTAGCCTGCAACTTCTTGTATTCCCACCAGCCTTGTTAAAAAAAACAAAAAAAACACCAGTTTGTGTTAAAAAAAACAAAACAAAAACCAGGGTTGTGTACACGTTTCCCTGGGGTTGCTGGCTCAGGAACGGGCTTCACGGCAAAGTTTGGGATCGAAGTGGGCTTGCTCGCCTGTTTTCAATTGCAGGGAGGAGAGGTGGTCCTATAAACCTGGCTCATAAACAGCCCCTTCCTCCTCCTCTCCTCCAAGTTGAAAAGGGAAAGAGGCAAGTTTCGGAGGGGATTGGGAGCCCCTCGTATATTGTCTTGCTGGCTGAAAAGCAGGGGTCCTGCAGGATTTCAGGCCTCCTTCTGCTTATAGGAATCACTTTTGACAGACAAGGTGGCCCCGCTACCCACAGAAGCATCTCTGGTTGGAATCTGGTCTCTTTCTGGCTGCCACCCGTGTGGAAAATGAACTTACTAACAATGTGCAGGATCTTTCTTTTCAAAAAAAAATGCTTCTAGCCTTAACCCAGTTGTGAATATAGGTCTCTTTCTTTCTTTCTTTCTTTCTTTCTTTCTTTCTTTCTTTCTTTCTTTTTCTTCCTTCCTTCCTTCCTTCCTTCCTTCCTTCCTTCCTTCCTTCCTTCTTCTTCCCTCCCTCCCATCTTTTTCTCCTTCCTTCCTTCCTTCCTTCCGTCCTTCCTTCCTTCCTTCCTTTTTCCCTCCCTCTTTTCCTCCCTCTTTTCCTCCTTCCTTCCTTCTTCCTCCCTCCCATCTTTTCTCCTTCCTTCCTTCCTTCCTTCCGTCCTTCCTTCCTTCCTTCCTTTTTCCCTCCCTCCCCTCTTTTCCTCCCCTCTTTTCCTCCTTCCTTTCTTCTTCCCTCCCTCCCCTATTTTCCTCCCATCTTTTCCTCCTTCCTTCCTTCCTCCCTCCCTCCCTCCCTTCCCGATTTTCTTCTCATGTGAGTTTTCAGACACAGCCTTTTCAAAATTACATTTCCCCAGTTTCTTGAATCAATTGGCCATTGCTCCAAATATCACCTTTTCCTTCTTGACTTTTCCCGCCTGCAAGATTGGTTTATTTCTTTATTCAATTTATATTGATCTTCTGGATATAAATGTCCCCTATTAACTGAAGTTCTTCCAGTCTCCCTCCCTCCCTCCCTCCCTCCCTCTCTCTCTCTCTCTCTCTCTCTCTTTCTCTCCCTCTCCCTCTCCCTCCCTCTCTCTCTCTCTCTCATACGGTTGGACTGAAATGTATCTTGTGCTTTTCTAAACGATCGTTTATTGTGGAATCAACACACTGAACTCTAAAAGGAAGGTAACAACGGTATGCAGATAATATTGGAAGACTGCTATCATGTCTTCTAATATTTGAGAGGCTGGCACGGAGAAGAGCGGGGTCAACCTCTTCTCCAAAGCACCTGAGGGCAGGACAAGAAGCAACAGATGGAAACGTGTCAAAAGAGAAAACCGACCTGGAACTGAAGGGAAATTTCATGACAGTTATGACAATTAATCAGTGGAATCACTTGCCACCAGAAGTTGTGGGTGCTCCAACACTGGAGATTTGTCAGAAGAGATAGGACAACCATCAGAAGTGGAATTCACATAATTTACCTACCAAGTTCGCCCAGCACCGAAAATATGAGTGTGTGCTCCACCTCCTTGCATGCCGCAGGCCTTCCGCATATTTATTTTATTTTTATTTTTATTTATTTATTTTGTCACAGTATATATAAGCATAAGTATGAAATAATTATACAGTATATAAGTATATACATAAGTATGAGTATGTAATAACTATATTAATTGGATATAACGAAAGGAAAAAATAGGTCAGGAATGGTAGGCATGTTTGTGCTCTTATGCACGCCCCTTATGGACCTCTTAGGAATGGGGTAAGGTCAATAGTAGACAGTTTTTGGTTAAAGCTTTTGGGATTTTGGGAAGAGACCACGGAGTCAGGTAGTTTATTCCAGGCATTAACAACTCTGTTACTGAAGTCATATTTTCTGCAATCAAGATTGAAGCGGTTAACATTAAGTTTAAATCTATTGTTTGCTCTTGTATTGTTGTAATTGAAGCTGAAGTAGTCTTTAACAGGAAGGACATTGCAATAGATGATTCTATGTGTTAAGCACAGGTCTTGTCGGAGTCGGCGGAGTTCTAAGTTTTCTAAACCCAGGATTTCAAGTCTGGTGGCATAAGGTATTTTGTTGTATTCAGAGGAGTGGAGAACTCTTCTTGTAAAATATTTCTGGACACGTTCAATTGTATTGATGTCTGAAATGTGGTGTGGGTTCCAGACAGTCGAGCTGTATTCAAGAATTGGTCTAGCAAATGTTTTATATGCTCTGCTTAGTAGTGTAGTGTTTTTGGAGAAGAATTTTGGAGAAGGTTTACTCGCATGCTTGCCTTCCCCGCACGCTCCTGAACTCAAAAACATGCCTTAATAAGACTGCATAGAGCCAGGGTGGGTGGACGAGCCCGCCTGCGATTTCCGCTACCGATTTGCCCGAACCGGCTGAATACCACCTTTGACAATCATTTGTCTGAAATGATATAGGGCCATGATGGCGAACTTAAAAAAGTGGCACGCAAAGCCATGTCGCCTTGCATGCGCAGCCTTGCCTGTTTGTCTTTCGGGTTTCTGGCGTGCATGGGCGCATGATGATCAGCTGTCCTTTGCACTCACGGCAGTGCCAAAAACCAGTGTGCGTAGGCGCGCTGGCCAGCTGATTGTCAGTGCACATGCGCACCAGAACCTGGAAGTTCAGCTTTTCCGGAGTGCGATAACTTCGCACGCGTGGCAGTGCCGAAAACTGGCCTGCGCATGTGTGCCGGCTAGCTGATCGTTGGGTGCGCATGTGTGCTAGTTCAGCTTTTCCAGAGCGCAGCCCCGATGAGTGCGCATGCATGCGACCTTTCCGTGCGACCTTTTGGCACTGAAAAGGTTCGCCATCACTGGTATAGGGGGTTGGACTAGAAGACCTCCAAGGTCCCTTCCAACTCTGTTCAGCTGTCTCACAGTCATGTATGGATTTGCAGGTGTGGTGGGGAGGATCCTTTTTAACTGTCTTGATACACCTGAGAAAATGAAAAGCAAACAGCCAACTCTCCAGCAAGTTACACAGAATGTTCGGCTTCTCCCAATCTTCACGAGAGTTGGTTCTCGGGAGGTCTAGTTTCACTGGTGGGATTCAGCCAGTTCGCACCACTTCGGGAGAACCGGTTGTTAACTTTCTGAGCAGTTTGGTGAACTGGTTGTTGGAAGAAATCATTAGGGCAGAGAACCGGTTGTTAAATTACTTGAATCCTACCACTGTCTAGTTTCCATGGGTTGAAACAATCCATGGATTCCGCGATTGGACTTGGGAAATGTTTACAAACATTCCAACAGCTCCTAAAATTGAAAGGGCCGATCATTCTTCAAAACAACTAAATCAAGGATTTAGTTAAACTGGCGCGTTCTAGACTTTTCATCCGTCCCAGGACAGCTATTGGCAAGGAACTGTGGGAGTTGTAGGTTAAAATATTTGGAGGCTGCAAGGTTGCCAATGCGAGAACAAGATGGGAAAACTCAACGGATGTTGACAAAGATGAAAGTTTTCCTCCTTCTCTCCAGGTGTCTGAAAAGCCTGGACCATCCATCGTTTTGGCTGCCATCCTAGCTCTTTGTGCCAAAAGCAGCCAGCGCTGTAGTGAGGGTGGGCTAAGACGGAATATCATGAGAGCTGAATGAAAGTTTATTTCTACTAGGTAGCCAGAAACGTAAATCTGTTAACAGAGTTGGAAGGGACCTTGTAGGTCATCTAGTCTGACCCCCACCCAAGTAGGAGACCCTACACCACTTCTGACAGATGGCAGTCCAGTTTCTTCTTGAAAGTTTCCAGGGATGAAGCTCCCACAACTTCCGAAGGCAACTTCTGTTCCATGGGTGGATTGTTCTCACTGTCAGGAAATTTCTCCTTATTTCTAGGTTGAATCAATCAATCAGAATAGAGTTGGAAGAGACCTTGTAGGTCATCTAGTCTGACCCCCACCCAAGCAGGAGACTCTACACCATTTCTGACAGATGGCAGTCAGGTCTCTTCTTGGAAGCTTCCAGGGATGAAGCTCCCACAACTTCTGAAGGCAACTTCTGTTCCATTGGTTGATTGGTCTTCTTGTTTCCAGGTTGAATCTCTCCTTGTACCGTTTCCACCTAGACGCTATATAGGGAGTCCTTGATTCATGACCATAATTGAGCCAAATGTTTCTGTTACTAACATCTGTTAGGGTTAGGGTTAGTTTCTCCTATCTGATGACCTTTCTTGCCACAATTGTTAAGTGGATCCTTGTAGCTGTAGCTGTTAAATTACCCAACTAAATGGGGATTTCCCCCTTAACCTTGCTTGTCAGAAGATCGCAGAAGGAGATCACGTGATCCCGGAATACTGCAAGAGTCCTAAATATGAGTCAGGGGCCAAGTGTCTGAATTTTGATCGCACGATCATGGGGATGCTGCAGTGGTCGTGGGAATACCATCACTGATTGAATCCCCTTTTGGCTGTCAAGTGCAAGAAACCAGGATCCAGGATAAGAGTTCCAAATGTATCCCCGGCAATTTACACACAGGAATCTGATCTACTAAGGGTCAATGCGAATCGGTGCCAGACAAGAGCCAACTCACTTCAAGGGGGGCTGGATGAAGGTCTCTTTCCAAGGTGTAGGGACTCCAGACTGATGACGCATTTGACCCTCCCCTCGCCTGTGCTAGCAGTCACTAGCTAAACTGTTACCTAGTTTGGGTAATGAAACGTCTTCAAGAAAACAAGCAAGCTCAGAGAGCACCAAGGACCCCACAGTTGTCGTCCTCCTCCTCCTCCTCCTCCTCCTCCTCCTCCTCCTCCTCCTCCTCCTCCTCCTCCCTCTCCCTCTTCCTCCTCCTCCAAACCCAACTCCCTTCTAGCACTGATGATGTTACCTAGTTCGGTTAATGAAATGTCTGCAAGAAAATAGCCAAGCTCAGAGAGCACCAAGGATCCCCATGGCCCTCCTCCTCCTCTTTTCTTTCTCCTTCTCCTTCTCCTCCTCCTTTCTTCCCTTCCCCTTCTCCTCCTTCCCCATCCTTCTCTTTCTCATTTTCTTCTACATTCTTCCTTCTCCTCCTTCTCCTCCTCCTTTTTTCCCTTTCACTTCTCCTCCTCCCCATTCTTCTCTCCTCCTTTCTTCTACATTCTTTCTTCTCCTTCTCCTCCTCCTTTCTTCTCTTCCCCTTCTTTTCCTTTCCCATCCTTCTCTTCCTCCTTTTCTTCTACATTCTTCCTTCTCCTTTTCCTCCTCCTTTCTTCCCTTCCCCTTCTCCTCCTTCCTCCTCCTCCTATTCTTCTTCCTCCTCCTCCTCCTCCTCCTCCTCCTCCTCCTCCTCCTCCTCCTCCTCCTCCTCTTCTTCCATCTTCATCTCCCTTCCTCCTCCTCCTCCTCCTCCTCCTCCTCCTCTTCCTCCTCCTCCTCCAAACCCGACTCCCTTCTAGCACTGATGGTGTTGCCTTGTTTGGGTAATGAAACATCTGCAGGAAAACAACCAAAGAACTCACGATTTTCAACCCTGAGCTACAAATATTCTCCTTTATTGGTACTTTATAAACTTTATAAGGGCTACTTTTTAAAAATGTTAAGGAGGGATTCTTCAAAGCTGTGGGCAAACATGAGTTCCCTTCTACCCACAGGTTCTCCTCTTCCAACAAGAAGAGTCAGAAACAAAAACCGAGTCTCTTCCCCTTGACGGTTACAACTTCTGAATTGTTTCGGGTTCGCTTGGGAGAAAGGGATGGGAGAGTTTTGAGCTCGGCGAAGAGAAGTTTTTCTCTGCTCTTTGGGTTGTTTCTAACTCTGCCCAACAGCCACCACCAGCCCAAGAAACCTCCCCTGACTTTTGGCAATATGTTGGGTCAGTCATCCCCAACTTTATTCAGTTGCATGCACCATGGAAATAGTTAACCCAAATCTGTCTCTTGTAATTATTTTCTGCTGCCCAGAAGAAAGCTCCGGATAGGTTCTCGTAGAATTGTTGCTCTTTCAAGCGTTCTGCGGCAAATTTGATACGAAGTGATTAAAGCATGCAAAGGAGAAAGGACGGAGCTCCAACCTTTTTTCCTCCCCGTCCATGGGCCTCTTTGACTGCAGCTTTGATTGTTGACCGAAATTCCCCTTTCATAACTAAGACCTGTCACCTTAGGTTGGATTATCCCAGCCATGAAAGCCATGACAACTTCCAGAAGTTACTCAGGGGGAAATTAGCTCTCCTTGTTTTTCTGCAGTACGTGACCGGTGGCCTATCCCCACCCAGATCTCTCCTCCTGGAAGGTTTGATATAAACAGGGTCCTGTCCTCCCTTCCGTCTTCCCAATCGTGTTTCCATCACCCTTTTTTCCCGCGTTTGTGAAAGGCAAACGTCTCATCGAGAAGCCCGCCATATCGTGCACACCGGTCCTTCTCCCTTGGGCGCCCGCCTCTAAAGTTGTTCATTGGCTTTAGTTCATAAGTTGTTGTGGCTTCTGTTGAGTATTGCATCTTAGAATAATTTACTACATTTTATTTTATTTATTTATTTTGTCAAACACAACAGTATATATAAGCATGAAATAACCCTACGAATTGGATACAATCAAAGGGAACATTAGGACAGGAACGGTAGGCACGTTTGTGCTCTTATGCACGCCCCTTACAGACCTCTTAGGAATGGGGTGAGGTCAATAGTAGGTAGTCTTTGGTTAAAGCTTTGGGGATTTTGGGAAGAGACCACAGAGTCAGGTAGTGCATTCCAGGCATTAACAACTCTGTTACTGAAGTCATATTTTCTACAATCAAGATTGGAGCGGTTCACATTAAGTTTAAATCTATTGTGTGCTCATGTATTGTTGTGATTGAAGCTGAAGTAGTCTTCGACAGGAAGGACATTGTAGCTGATGATTCTATGAGTTAAACTTAGGTCATGCTGAAGGCGGCAGAGTTCTAAATTTTCTAAACCCAGGATTTAAAGTCTGGTGGTATAAGGTATTTTGTTGTGGTCAGAGGAGTGGAGAACTCCTCTTGTAAAATATTTCTGGACACACTCAATTGTATTAATGTCCGAAATGAAGTGTGGGTTCCAGACAGGCGAGCTGTATTCAAGAATTGGTCTAGCAAATGTTTTGTATGCTCTGGTTAGTAGTGTAATCATGTAGTCCTTGAGTTACAACAGTTCATTGAGTGACCGTTTGAAGTTACGATAACTTACAGTCAGAGGTGGGTTTCACATTAATTGTATCACCGGTTCACCGCACACCAAAAATGTGAGCTTGTGTGCGTGTATGCTCACTTTGCGCATGCGTGCGGCTTTCTGCACATGCACTTTGCTCGTGCGCATATATGTCTGCAGCTTAGAAAATGTGGCTAAATAGGATGATATAGTGCCAGGGTGGGTGTGCGGGTCCATCCGCAGGTCGCCACTACCGATTCGCCCAAACCGGTCCGAACTAGCTGAATACCACCACTGCTTACGACTGTTTTTTTCACACCTATGACCGTTGGGCCATCCCCAGGGTCATGTGATCCGAATTCTGACACTTGGCAAGTGGCTCACATTTATGACGGTTGCTGTCTCCCAACGTCAAGTGATCCCCTTTGGTGACCTTCTGGAAGGCTGAGTCAACCTTGAGCTGGTCAGGATCGAACCCCTGGCAGTCAGCAGAATCGGCCTGCAATACTGCATTCCAACCACTGTGCTACCATTGTCCTGCTTTCTACAATGTTCCCCCAGAGTCCTGGTGGCACAGTGGTTAGAATGCAGTATTGCAGGCTGACTCTGCCCACTGCCAAGAGTTTGATCCTGATCGGCTCAAGGTTGACTCGGCCTTCCAAGGTCAGTAAAAAGAGGAACCAGATTGTTAGGGCCAATACACTGACTCTGTAAATCACTGTCAAGCACTGTGAAGCAGTATATAAGTCTAAGCGCTACTGCTATTCGTTCCTTCCTTCCTTCCTTCCTTCCTTCCTTCCTTCCTTCCTTCCCTCCCTCCCTCCCTCCCTCCCTCCCTCCCTCCCTCCCTCCCTCCTTCCTTCCTTCCTTCCTTCCTTCCTTCCTTCCTTCCTTCCTTCCTTCCTTCCTTCGTGACGCAATGGTTAGAATACAGTATTGTAGACTGGGAAAACCAATTTCACTTCAGAACTTAACAAACTTCAATGATTCACTTAACCACTGTGACAAGAAAGGTTGTGAAAATAGGGAAAAGTTCACATAACAACTGCCTCGCTTAGCAACAGAAATTTTGGGCTGAATTGTGTTTGTACGTTGAGGAGTAGCTAGCTGTACTTGGGTTCTCTGAGTTGGAAGTAAGTTATCAATAAAAGACTTATTCAGCTTATATAATTTTTATCTTTTCTGATTGCTAGCTGCCCAGAGATACCGTGAGGTAGGATGGGCAGCTGCTAAATTTTACAAATAGACAAAAATAAAACAAATAATACTAATAAGTTCATTTGAAAATTAATCAAGGAGAGAATCAACTTAGAGCTAAGGAGAAATTTGCTGAGAGTGAGAACAATTAATTGGCTTGATTTTTTTAAATTTTTAAATTTTTGAATTTGAACAATTTTAACTGGGGTATTTTATCATGGGTCAAATTTGACGGTTTTAATTTTCGGCCATTTATAGAATATGTATTTTAATTGTTGTTTTAATTTGTATATTGTTCTGTTTTAATCTGGCTGTACACCACCCTGAGTCCTTCGGGAGAAGGGCGGTATAAAAATCTAATTAATTAATTAATTAATTAATAAACAAACAAACAAACAAACAAACAAACAATTAATCAGTGGAATGATTTGCCTCCAGAAGTTGTGAATGCTCCAACACAGGAGGATTTTAAGAAGAGACCCAGACAACCATTTGTCCGAAATGGAATAGCGTCTCCTGGTTGAGCAGGGGGTTGGACTAGAAGACCTCCGAGGTCCCCTTCCAACTCTGTTATTCTCTTCGTTTCATGTATTATTTTTCTTTTAGCTGTATCCTTCATTTCAATCTGTGATTGGATCCCGAACAAGGATTCCATTGCTGTTCTGGCGGGCAAAGGTTTTGACTGTTGTCTTTTTAAGAAAAACAACACCGGTGGCATTTTATAATCATCATGGCCCAGTCAGTGGTCGTGTGGCATTTTGCAAACCCTGCAGCCCAGTTTAGAAAGAGACGAGGAAAGGGAAAAGGAATGGGAAGCTGGTGTTAAAGAGCCTAGCGAACGTTATTGAAATGAGATGTATCTTGGCTTCGTTTCAATGGCGTATGAGACTTAGCGGGTTTGTGGCAAAGCCGGCCGTAAGTATGGCATACCACAGCTAAGTGTTTCATCCTCAAACAAAAACCCAGCTCCCTGTTATTAGGAAGCTGGCACTTCTGCTTTTTTTATTTTATTTTATTTGCACAGGCCTCTAAAAATACAAAAGGGATTTTTTTATAAATAGGACCCACCCACTGTCCGTTTCCTTGCGTCGGCAAAGTAGGCGGTAAGAGACGAAGGCAGGTCTTCCCTGAATCGGATCAGGCAGAACGTGGGAGCTGAGCCTCCTCTGAGTCTTTGGAACCAAAACAGAAGCAGTGATAGTAAAGACCTTGAGACCCTCATTTGGGTCTGCTGCTAATCACCTTGGAAGCAAAATCGGAGCGGTGATGGTAGAGGAATCTCTTCTTGTCTTGAGAACCTGATAACGCCCCCAGTTCGACCCCCCCCCTGCAGAGCTGTTCCTCAGTTTGTCTGTAGAGGTGGTGAAATGCAGAGGGAGTAGAGCAGAGGTGGGTTTCATATAGGTTTACCACTGGTTAACCCCAGGCGCGTGTCTTCCGCTCATGCGCCTGGCCTTGAAAACATGGCTAAATAGGATGGCATAGCAGTTGCCGCTACCGGTTTGCCTGAACCGGCTGAACTGGCTATTGGAGTAGAGACACTAGTGCCAATTCAGATACCTTGATGACAAAATGCATGTTCTTGCTGATGACTCAGTGGGGTACCTTCTTACCTACATACTCAATCAAGGTTGTAGCCCACTTCGTTTCCTTTTGCAGAAGTTTAATATGTAGTGGGGCCCATCTTCTCGGTCTTCTCCTACCTCCCACACTCTTTGGTATTTGACTACCTCCTTCCATCTCGTTCCGCTCTCCACACATTATAAGGGATGTGTTAGATTTTTGTGGGAAGGTAGAAATGATGATTGTTGGCTTACAGCAGGGGTGTCAAACTCAAGACCTGCGGGCCAGATCTGGCTCTTGGGCCCACCCTGGAAACAGCAAAGGACTGGCCCATGATGCCTCTGCCAGTGAAAACAGAGCTCGGGGAAGTTACGTGAAGCCTGTTCGAGCTCTGTTTTCAGCCGCGATGGCTTCCTGCAGCTCTCTGCCAGTGAAAATGGAGCTCGGTGGGTCACGCAGCCTTCCCGGGCTCCTTTTTCACCAGCAGAGGTCTGCAGGAGGCTGTCGCGGCTGAAAACGGAGCCTCGATGAGTGACATCAAGCTGGCCATGCCCACCCTGGCAATGCCCCCAGCCCCCCAAGATGAAACACAACCCTGATGCGGCCCTCAATGAAATCAAGTTTGACATCACCGGCATACAGGGTCAGAAAGCATTGGGCAAGTAGATTTCTTAGGTTTTCGAAACCCGTCTGGATGAGGACTGACAATATAACTAATTGTAAGCCAATGCATCCTCATGAGAGATTCTCAAGCCAGTTTCCAGGAATTCTTTCTGGAAAACGGCCAAAACTTTGTTCATCGTTTGTTCACACGGTGTTCGATAACATGAGATGAAACACCTTCTACCTCTTGTGCACAAATAAGTAGCTTACATTCCACCCGTTCTCTCTCGCACGGATTTGTACGGAAGAATTCTAGGAACTGCCATTTTGGGGAAGGTTCTGAGAATTTCGCTCACGAATCGTTTGATAATGAGGATTTGGTTGAATTAATTGACATTAAGCATATACTTCAAGGGGCATTAATGAGAGTTCTCGTGATGCTGAATATTAGACAACTTTCGGCTGAATGTTGGAGTGATGGATGGGGTCAAGTAAGTGCTGAGAAACAACAGCTGAATCTAGGGATGGACCACTTCTGGTCCAAATTAATCATGATATCATGATATGTTGCTCTCACTCATATTCACTCTCTTCTCCTTTCTTTTCTTTTTTGTGTTGGGGACACTTAGGATTATATGACAAATGTTCTTACACCACCCTGGACCGAGGATGGGTTTTGGGAATTAACAACATCAGTGACCAAGGTAATCGAGATCCCCGCTATTTCTTCTCACTGAAGACTGACCGTGCCCGGAAGGTCACCACCATCACGGATCACCATAGCTACCTTCCGAATCAGTGGGTTCATCTCGCCATCACTTACGATGGACATTTGATGAAGATGTACGTGAACGGTGCCCAGGTGGCGGCCAGTAGAGAACAGGTAGGGAGTATCTTCAGCCCTTTGACTTTGAAATGTAAGATCCTTATGCTGGGTGGCAACGCCCTAAACCAAAATTACCGAGGATACGTAGAACATTTTAGCCTTTGGAGAACAGTCCGTTCTCAGAAGGAGATATTGATGGACATGACTCTGGTGGCTCATGAAGTAGATGTTCCTCTACCTCAGCTAGTGTTTCAGGAGACTTTACTGAATGTGAAAAGCAACTGGTCTCCCATGAAAGACAACCCACGTCTTCCTCTGACCGAGTTCACCTCCCACTCGGGCTACCTGTTGGATACCAGCCTGGAGCCTCCTCTTTGTGGCCAAATGGTTTGCGACAATGTGGAGGTCATCGCCAGTTACAACCAGATCCCGACCTTCCGTCACAGGAAAGTGGTCCGTTATCGCGTGGTGAACATTTACGACGACCATCACCGCAACCCGACCATCAGCCAGCAACAAATAGAGTTCCAGCACCGACAGCTGAACGATGCTTTCGGCCCGTATAACATCTCGTGGGAAATAGAGGTGCTGGAGATCAACGATTCCTCCCTTCGCGACCGCCTCATCCTGGCCAACTGCGAAATCAGCAAGATTGGAGACGAGAGCTGCGATCCGGAGTGCAATCATACGTTGACCGGCTTCGACGGAGGAGATTGCCGCCACGTGCGCCAGCTTTCCTTCAACAAGAAGAAACAGAATGGCGTTTGTGACATGGATTGCAACTCCGAGAAGTACAACTTTGACGGCGGGGATTGCTGCAATCCGGATATAACCGATGTCACCAAAACCTGCTTTGATCCCGATTCTCCCAACAGGTAAGCATCTTCAAATCACACGTATTCCATCTGCACATGTTCTACAGGTGGTCCTTGGTTTTCAACCATCCATTTAGTGACCGTTTGAAGTAAGAGCGGTACTGAATAAGCGACTGGTGGCCGTTTCTCTTTCTTACCATGGTTGCAACATGTAACATGACCAAAATGTGGGCGCTTGGCAACTGGCATGTATTTACGACAGTTGCACTGGGTCCTGGGGTTGCGTGGCCACATTTGCAAACCATTTTCAACAAGCAAAATCAGTGGGGGAAGCCAGATTAGCTTTACGACTACATGATTCACTTAATGATTGCAGTGATTCGCTTAACAACTGTGGCAAGAAAGGGGCAAAACTAAAATAGAATGGAATAGAATAGAATATAGAAAGTGGAATGGAAGAATAGAATAGAGTAGAGTAGAGTAGAAGAGAAGAGAAGAGAAGAGAAGAGAAGAGAAGAGAAGAGAAGAGAAGAGAAGAGAACATAGAAAGTGGAATGGAATAATAGAATAGGAAATGAATTAGGGTAGGGTAGGGTAGAGTAGAGTAGAATAGAGTAAAATAGAATAGAGTAGAGTAGAAGAGAAGAGAAGAGAACATAGAAAGTGGAATGGAATAATAGAATAGGAAATGAATTAGGAGTAGAGTAGAGTAGAATTAGAATTAGGAATACAGGAGAATAGAAAATAGAATAGAATAGAGTAGAGTAGAGTAGAGTAGACTAGAGTAGAGTAGAGTAGAGTGAGAGAGAACATAGAAAGTGGAATAATAGAATAGGAAATGAATTAGGAGTAGAGTAGAGTAGAATTAGAATTAGGAATACAGGAGAATAGAAAATAGAATAGAATAGAGTAGAGTAGAGTAGAGTAGACTAGAGTAGAGTAGAGTAGAAGAGAACATAGAAAGTGGAATGGAATAATAGAATAGGAAATGAATTAGGAGTAGAGTAGAGTAGAATTAGAATTAGGAATACAGGAGAATAGAATAGAAATGAATTAGAGTAGAGTGAGTAGAGTAGAGTGAGAGTAGAGTGGAATGGAATAATAGAATAGGAAATGAATTAGGAGTAGAGTAGAGTAGAATTAGAATTAGGAATACAGGAGAATAGAAAATAGAATAGAGTAGAGTAGAGTAGAGTAGAGTAGAGTAGACTAGAGTGAGTAGAGTAGAAGAGAACATAGAAAGTGGAATGGAATAATAGAATAGGAAATGAATTAGGAGTAGAGTGAGTAGAATTAGAATTAGGAATACAGGAGAATAGAAAATAGAATAGAATAGAGAATAGAGTAGAGTAGAGTAGAGTAGAGTAGAAGAGAGAGAATAGAATATAGAAAGTGGAATGAAAGAATAGAATAGAATAGAATAGAATAGAATAGAATAGAATAGAATAGAATAGAACAGAACAGAACAGAACAGAACAGAACAGAACAGAACAGAACAGAACAAGAGTAGGGTAGGGTAGGGTAGGGTAGGTTAGGGTAGGGTAGGGTAGAGTAGAGTAGAGTAGAGTAGAGTAGAATAGAAGAGAAGAGAAGAGAAGAGAAGAGAACATAGAAAGTGGAATGGAATAATAGAATAGGAAATGAATTAGGAGTAGAGTAGAGTAGAATTAGAATTAGGAATACAGGAGAATAGAAAATAGAATAAAATAGAGTAGAGTAGAGTAGAGTAGAGTAGAGAGAAGAGAAAATAGAAAGTGGAATGGAATAAGAATAGGAAATGAATTAGGAGTAGAGTAGAGTAGAATTAGAATTAGGAATACAGGAGAATAGAAAATAGAATAGAATAGAGTAGAGTAGAGTAGAGTAGAGTAGAGTAGAAGAGAACATAGAAAGTGGAATGGAATAATAGAATAGGAAATGAATTAGGAGTAGAGTAGAGTAGAATTAGAATTAGGAATACAGGAGAATAGAAAATAGAATAGAGTAGACTAGAGTAGAGTAGAGTAGAAGAGAACATAGAAAGTGGAATGGAATAATAGAATAGGAAATGAATTAGTAGAGTAGAGTAGAATTAGAATTAGGAATACAGGAGAATAGAAAATAGAGTAGAGTAGAGTAGAGTAGAGTAGAGTAGAGTAGACTAGAGTAGAGTAGAGTAGAAGAGAACATAGAAAGTGGAATGGAATAATAGAATAGGAAATGAATTAGGAGTAGAGTAGAGTAGAATTAGAATTAGGAATACAGGAGAATAGAAAATAGAATAGAGTAGAGTAGAGTAGAGTAGAGTAGAGTAGAGTAGAAGAGAACATAGAAAGTGGAATGGAATAATAGAATAGGAAATGAATTAGGAGTAGAGTAGAGTAGAATTAGAATTAGGAATACAGGAGAATAGAAAATAGAATAGAATAGAGTAGAGTAGAGTAGAGTAGAGTAGAACATAGAAAGTGGAATGGAATAATAGAATAGGAAATGAATTAGGAGTAGAGTAGAGTAGAATTAAAATTAGGAATACAGGAGAATAGAAAATAGAATAGAATAGAATAGAATAGAATAGAATAGAATAGCAATAGCAATAGCAATAGCACTTAGACTTATATACCACTTCACAGTGCTTCTCTAAGCAGTTTACAGAGTCAGCCTATTGGCCTCCAACAATCTTGGTCCTCATTTTACCAATCTTGGAAGGATGGAAGGCTGAGTCAACCCTGAGCTGGTCAGGATCGAACCCCTGGCAGTCAGCAGAATCAGCCTGCAATACTGCATTCCAACCACTGTGCTACCATTGTCCTGCTTTCTACAATGTTCCCTCAGAGTCCTGGTGGCGCAGTGGTTAGAATGCAGTATTGCAGGCTGACTCTGCCCACTGCCAGGAGTTTGATTCTGACCGGCTCAAGGTTGACTCAGCCTTCTATCCTTCCGAGGTGGGTCAAATGAGGACCCAGATGGTTGAGGGCAAGAGGCCGACTCCGTAAACCGTTTAGAGAGAGGGATGTAAAAGCACTATGAAGCGATGTATAAGTCTTAAAGTGCTATTGCTATTAATGATACTTAAGTACCACCTCTGATGCATTTCCCTCCATAAAAATGTGATGATGCTAGTTGTTGGCTGAGTTTTGGGAGAATCTGGTTTTTATTTGTTTTTGGAGGGGATGAATTATGTGCCACCGAGTCATTTTTGATTCTTGGTGACCGCGCAGATAATAAACGTTCTGAAAACAGCTTGGCTTTTAACCAAGGCTCACTTAGTTTCTCATTTCACCTGCTCCTCCTACCTCATTCTGCCTTAGTAATATTATCTCTGCGGAGACTGGAACATAAGTGTACCCTAGAGGGTAAGGAAGCCATTCTGGGTTCTTTTTGTGAGTATTTTATACCAGCAATAAACTCAGGCAGAACCAATAAAGCTGGAGGAACATGAAAAAGCAAATGAATTTGTACCTTTCTGGAAGGACCATCTGAAAATTGTATCAGGAACGAGATGTGTCCAGAGACATGAATTCAGACCGGTTGCCTGGTTTTAAAAGCCTTTGCTGCCCCATTAACTTGGTTTTGATGGATGGCACATCGTTTTTTAAACCATAAGGAATCTGTCTTAGCGGTAACTATTATTTGGACTCCGGTGTGACTTGGTGGCGATTCAAGAAAGCTTTGGCACAGCCTGTAAAGAGAAGCCATAAAAATTAGTAGCTGGCAAAGCCTTTTGAGGTTTGATAGATGGGGAGATGAAACACTCCAATTATTCTTTGGATTTCTGGGGAAGAGACCTGGGCAGAAAAAATTTCCTTGCTCTAGCTATGAGTCTGCTTGTGTTTTAAGACGTTCCAAAATCTTTAGGTAGAGGGAGGGAGAAAGAGAGACAGAGAGAGAAAGAAAGAATGAGAGAGAGAGAGAGAAAGAATGAGAGAGACAGAAAAATGAGTCCGTGTGTGTGTGAGAGAGAGAGACAGAGAGAGACAATGAGAGAGAGAGAGAATGAGAGAGAAAGACAGACACACAGAGAAAGAGAGAGAGAGAATGAGAGAAAAAGAAAGAACGAGAGAGATAGAAAATGAGAGTGAGAGTGAGAGATAGTGTATGTGTCTCTGTGTGTTTGAGAGAGAGAGAATGAGAGAGAGAGAGAGAATGAGAGAGAGACAGACAGACACAAACACAGAGGAAGAGAGAGAGAGAATGAGAGAGAGAAAATGAGAGACAGACAGACACAGAGAAAGAGAGAATGAGAGAGAAAGAAAGAATGAGAGAGACAGAAAATGTGTGCTGTGTTTGTGTGCATGTGTGTGTGTGTGTGTGTGTGAGAGAGAGAGAGAGAGAGAGTTTTCTTTTCCAAAAGGAAAATATATATTTCCCTTTTGGAAAAGAAGATTACCTGTCTATTATCCTGTGGCTGTTCCCTTCAGCCAAGGCCTTATATTATAAATCAGCTTTCACTGGGAACCCCCCTCCCCGCCCAATGGGTAAAGCAAGGATCAGAAATGCAAGAAATAACAGAACGACAGTATTGGAAGGGACCTTGGTGGTCTTTTAAGTCCCATTCCTTGCTCAAGCAGGAGACCCTATGCTATTCAGGACACGTGGTTGTCCAATCGCTTCTTAAAAACCTCCAGGGATGGATGGAGCACCCACAATTTCTGAAGGCAAGCCATTCTGCTGGTTCAATCAATCAATCAATCAATCAATCAGAACAGAGCTGGAAGGGACCTTGTAGGTCTTCTAGTCTGACCCCCTGCCCAAGCAGGACACCCTATACCATTTCAGACAGGCGGCTGTCCAGTTTGGTTTTTTTTAAAAAGGACCCACTGTTCCACTGGTTAATTGACCTGACTTTCAGGAAATTTCTCCTTGGTTCTAGCTTGATTCTCTCCTTGATGAGTTTCCATCCGTTGCTTCTTCTCCTGCCTTCTGGTGTTTTGGAGAATAGGTTGACACCCCCCCACACTTCTTTGTGGCAGCCCCTCAGATATTGGAAGGCTGCTGACATAGACCAGGAGCATTTTTGCCTCCTTCCAGACTGCTCCATTTTCATGAAGAAAAGAGAATGCAGAATAACAGAGTTGGAAGGGACCTTGGAGGTCTTCTACTCCAACCCCCTGTCCAGGCAGGAAATCCTATATCATTCCAGACAAATGTCTATCCAATCTCTTCTTAAAAACCTCCAGTGATGGAATACCTATAATGATTATGATTATCGGTTCAGTAATCGAAGTAGATCCGGGCTTTTTACATTTTGGAACAGGAGGGATGAAATTTAGACTTTACCGTGAGTAGGGTCATATCGTGACCAGTGGTGGGTTTCACATTAGGTTACTACCGGTTCGTCGCGTGCCTGCACATTCGCTTCGTGCGCACGCCCCACCGGTTTGTGCCTTCCACACATGCACCCGGCCTCAAAAACGTACTTAAATAGGATGGCATAGAGCAGTGTTGTTTTACCAACAAAGTTTTGGCACCGAGGGCCAAAAAGGGAGGACTTTGCAGGCATGCGCGCGCTCGTCAGGGCTGCAACCAGGAAGAGGATCTTTCCAGGGGCATGCGCACTCTGGATAAGGTACTTCCAGTTTCCAGCGCACGCATGCGTGCCAGTCGGCAACTCTTCCGCTTACTGCCGTGCATGCTCCCAATTCCGAAGTTTGAGGAAGCCCCATTCCTGGCTCACAGACTAGCTCTTCTGGTTTCCAGCATGCACAAAGGCCGGCTGATCATCACGTGCACATGCACGACAGAAACCTGGAAGAGAAACGGGTGATGCCATGTGTGCCAGGCGAAATGGCTCCGCAGGCTACTTCGGGCACGCGGAATACCATAAGTTCGCCATCCCGGGCATAGAACCACTTGCAATTTCCACTACCAGTTCGGGCGAACCCATCTGAACCGGCTGAATTCCACCTCTGCGTTCATGACCCATAAGCCCCATAGACTGAAGTTTCCCCCTATGTGACCCTCCCAGACTTAGCTTGTTCGGAAGAGTCTCCCATCCTGTTTGGCAATCGTTTTTGATGGAGTCATTTCGTCCGGCTTCCGAGACAGGAAAAACCTCCGAGATGTGTGATCTCACAACAGCTTGCCTTCAGGCGCTTATAGTACTTCTACTAAAAAAACAAGAGAGAGAGAGAGAGAGAGTGACTTTCCCTTGCTCTTGATCAAAACTTCTGTGTTTTTAATAGCCACCCAAGGAAGACTATTAATAGAAGACGTTTGTCAAAATATGGAACAGCCTGATGGAAAGAAGGGAGACCTGCGAAGTCCATGCCAGGAATAATTTCTGCCTTGAAATGAGACCAAAAGATGTAGTAACGTTAACTCTGCGCAGGGGAAAGGCGGGTGTTTCGATTCTTGGAGGGCTGATAGAAATTTCTCCTGCCCTTTTTTTTTTTTCCTTCTCCCGCCAGTGCATGTTAGCAGCTTGTTCTGCCCTGATCTGTGAGTCAGCTCCTTCTGTTCCTTCAAATAGAATAAGGAAACGAGCGACAATAAACGATTCATGATTAAAATTCTCCATGAAATCAAGGCTGAGCTGAAATTGATGCCAAGATCACCCGGCCAATTTCCCTCCCCCCCCCCACTCCCACCGCCCCGGAGTCTTTGGCTTCCCTGAAAAAGAAATGTAGATTCTGCTTTTCCGCCTTAACAGATTAACAGGCTCGGAAGGGACCTTTTAGGTCATCTAGTCCAACCACACACACCCCCGCCCAAGCAGGAGACCCTACACCATTTCTGACAGATGGCACTCCAGTCTCTTCTTGGAAGCTTCCAGGGATGAAGCTCCCACAACTTCTGAAGGCAACTTCTGTTCCACTGGTTGCTTGTTCTCACTGTCAGAAAATTCCTCCTTATTTCTAAGTTGAATCTCTCTCCTTGATCAGTTTCCATCCATTATTCCTTGTCTGGCCTTCAGGTGCTTTGGAGAATAGCTTGACCCCCTTCCTCCTCTCTGTGGCAGCCCCTCAAATATTAGAAGACTGCTATCCTGTCTCCCCTGGTCCTTCTCTTCCCTAGACTAGCCAGGCCCAGTTCCTGCAACCGTTCTTCATATGTTTTAGCCTCCAGTCCCCGAATCATCCTGGTTGCTCTTCTCTGCACTCTTTCTAGAGTCTCAACGTCTTTTTATAGTGTGGTGACAAAACGGATGCAGTGCTCTAGGTGTGGTCTTACTAGGCCTTTATAGAGTGGTATTAGTACCTCCCTTGATCTTGATTGTATTCCTCTGTTAATGCAATTTAGGATTGCATTGGCTTTTTTGGCTGCCGCTGCACACTGCTGTGTATTTAATTGGTTGTCGTATTCTTAAGGCAGACTAGAGAATTGTCACCAAGGTGCTTTTTTCAAGAAGGCAGCTGGATGGTTTTTTTTTTGTTTTTCTTCGAAGACATTTCGCTTCTCATCCGAGAAGCTTCTTCAGCTCTTGACTGGATGGTGGGGAATGGACGGATTTATATTCCTTGCAGACAGCTGGTCCTTTGCATCCTTCTAGAGAGTCGTTGAGGCCACTTGATCTCGGTCCTAAGGGTCAATGCAGTGGCCTCAACGACTCTCTAAAAAGAATGCAAATGACCAGCTGTCTGCAAGGAATATCATTCCTTCCATTCTCCACCATCCAGTCAGATGTGGTATAAAAAGCTGTAGAGGATGACTTCTAGCAAATGAATTGGTCTAGCAAATGTTTTATATGCTCCGGTTAGTAGTGTAGTGTTTCTGGAGAAGAAGCTACGCAAGATTAGGTTTACAACTCTTAAAGCCTTTTTTGCGATGTATTTGCAGTGGGCTTTGGCACTTAGATCATTTGATATGAAAACTCCAAGGTCTTTAACAGGGTGGGGGTCATCTATAAGGTAATGTCCATCGAGCTTGTACTTAGTGTAAGTTATCCCTACACTAAGTTAATTAAGATAAGTAAGTTAGTGTAAGTTATCCTTACGATTTATACTGATGTTGATTGTTTCCTGATTGCTTAATTGTAGCCTATGACTATCATTAAGTGTTAAATTTGTACCCTATGACTATCATTAAGTGTTATAAATGTTGTACCTTGATGAAGGTATCTTTTCTTTTATGTACACTGAGAGCGTATGCACCAAGACAAATTCCTTGTGTGTCCAATCATACTTGGCCAATAAAAAATTCTATTCTATTCTATTCTATTCTATTCTATTCTATTCTATTCTATTCTATTCTATTTAAAGCAACTGAAAAAAATAAAGGGAGGGAGGGAGGGAGGAATAAAGGGAGGGAGGGAGGGAGGATGGAAGGAAGGAAAAGAAAGGAGGAAATGAAGGAGGGAGGAAGAAAGAAGGAAAGGAGGGAGGGAAGAAGAAAGGAAGGAAGGAAAAGAAGGGAGGAAGAAGGAAGGGAGGGTGGGAGGGAGGGAAAGAGGGAAGGAGGGAGGAGGGAGGAAGGAAAGGAGGGAGGGAGGAAGAAAGGAAGGAAGGAAAAGAAGGGAGGAAGAAGGAAGGAAGGGTGGGTGGGAGGGAGGGAAAGAGGGAAGGAGGGAGAAGGAAGGAACGAAAGAGAGAAAGAAGCCCACTCGCCCATGCAGAAGGATGCATCAAAGAAATGTTCCGATGATAGCGGACAACATCTTTGATCGCTTTCCAGAGCTGTCCTCATGGCTTTGAAATGTAATTTTGGCAGTTCCTGACGTCTGGCTTCTTTGGTTCGCTTGGCTCGGGTTGATGTGGCTGACATTATGTCCTCCATTATGGAATGCAAATAACTTTGAGAAGAATAGAGTGCGGCTCACGTGATCGCACTGGGGGAAGGAGGAGGAGGGAGGACCCCAACACACCATCAGCTGTTCTACAATCAGAAACCAGCCATTAAGAAGCCCCCTGCAGATTCCGACCATCGTACCTGCAAGGCCCCTCTGTTAAAGTGGCTGGTGATCTAACGCTGTTTTGTAAACAACTGTAAGTTGTCATAAAGCTCAGTAAGACTGGAACTCAGGACTTAAGACCAGAGTTCCATCAGCCATTTTATTTCCCACCTGGCCAACCTGTTTTTTTTTGTGTGTGTGTTTTTGTGTTTTTGGGGAAAGAGTAGGGAAGTTTGATTTGGAATGCTTGGACTTGAATCTAAAAGTTGTTTTCTTTTGGAAACCCAAGTGCATGATATGTCAAATTGATCTTCTCCTCCTCCTCCTTCTCCTCCTCCTCCTCCTTCCTTCCTTTTTTTTTTTTTTTACATTTATATCCCACCCTTCTCCGAAGACTCAGGGCGGCTTACAGTGTGTAAGGCAATAGTCTCATTCTATTTGTATATTTACAAAGTCAACTTATTGCCCCCCGCAACAATCTGGGTCCTCATTTTACTTACCTTATAAAGGATGGAAGGCTGAGTCAACCTTGGGCCTGGTGGGATTCGAGCCTGCAGTAATTGCAGGCTGCTGTGTTTTAATAACAGGCTATCTTACAGCCTGAGCCACCACGGCCCTTCCTTCCTTCCTTCTTTCCTTCCTCTTCCACTTTCTTCTTCTTTTTCTCAGATAAAAGCATTCCAATTTGATCTCTTCATTTGACTTGGGAAAACAGTGACATGGTTTGATCAAATATTTCTTTCAGAGTGAATCTCCAAAGTGAATCTTGCTGTAAGCAGCAATGGGCCCATATCCTTTGATACAAGCTTCTTTGAGTCAAGTTGAGTTCCTGGCATTTTAATGGACGTGTCCATTTTGGTTTTCTTGGCAGCAATTTGGGGGTAGATTCCACTGTTTTCTTCTGGGGTGTTTTGAGATATCCAGATTAGCCTACAGCCATTTTTCTAGTTGTTTCCATCCTCCTCTTCTGAGCCCAAAGTTAGCCAGGTGTTTCCACTTGCTAAGACCCCCCATATAACTTGTTGTTGTTGTTAGCTGCAAAGTCATGTCCTACCCATCGCAACCCCATGGATCACGTTCATGGATTCACTAAGGATTCACTGACATGGTGATCATTTTTGTATAGCTCGTTTTTTTTTTTTATGGGGATCAGTTTTGTATAATCTCGTTTTTTTCTACGTGTTTCACTTTTCTTCTTTATACTGTAACTGCTGTCCTAATAGTCAATCTGTCATAAAAGTTATTGCATTACATTCTTAATTACATTATCTTTCCATTGATATATAATTTTATGGTACTACTCCCCCCAAAAAAGTGATGTTATTAGCTAGTTTTAGAAAATACACTTTTCCTAATATGGAACAGATGTTATGATTGGCTGGAAAAGGAATCAAAAATTAATGGATGGTGTACAGTAAAAGAGAAGATATTATAATGAAATGTTATATTTAATGGGTAGTAGGTATGTATTATAGTATGTAGTAGGTATGGGATGCAACAAACGAGTCCCTAACACGAGGAATGACACCAGACCCACACTCACAGGGTCCACACAGGATGTCACCACCACACATCCACCCAGAAAGCAGACCCAAACCCACACTGATCATGAAGCACGACCAAGGACCAGAAGCCAGACCACAGCTGCAACATTAGCCATTTCAAACCCCTCCAATCCATACATACAGCAGACAGACACCCACTATGAAGATGTAGCACTCAGGGGCTAGGACGCTGAGCTTGCCGATCGAAAGGTCGGCAGTTCAGCGGTTCGAGTCCCTAGTGCCGCGTCATGAGGTGAGCTCCCGTGACTTGTCCCAGCTTCTGCCAACCTAGCAGTTTCAAAAGCACGTAAAAATGCAAGTAGAAAAAATAGGGACCACCTTTGGTGGGAAGGTAACAGTGTTCCATGCGCCTTTCATGCCGGCCACATGACCACGGAGACGTCTTCAGACACCGCTTTGAAACAGAGATGAGCACCGCCCCCTAGAGTCAGGAACGACTAGCACGTATGTGCGAGGGGAACTTTTACCTTTACCTTTTAGGTATGTATATAAAACGTATTGATTATGTAAATAAGTATGTAACAAACAAAATGCATATGTATATAATGTCTATAATCGGCTGAAAGGTAGTGGATATTACTAAAAATGCCGGCATTGGAAAGCTGTAAAAATGTAATTATGATTTAAAGATGTAAACGTTGAATAACAACAATTTTTTTAAAATATATATATATATATGAAAATACACTTTTCCCAAAAGGTTTCCACAATTTTGGCCACTACTGTATGTTAGGAGGATCTAATGCTATTAATAAATGGCAACTACCTCCTCTGAGGACAGCTAAATCTTAACACTGGCGGACTCCCTTTTGGCCTTTGCCACAAACCTACAGAGAGGGCACTGAAAACTAGGACCATCCGTAGCCGAGCTTCAACCTTCGGGAGGCAGCTACTGTTCCTTGAAGTTAAGCCCTGCCTCTCCTTCTTGGTTCTGTGCCTAGGGAGGTAGCTTTCATGATTCAGCGGAAGGAGGGGCCGGAGACGCCAAGCCCAAAGCTATTTCCAATTTGATGACTTCATCAGCAGGTGGGGGAGGGGGGGCGGCGTTGGTGAGGAAGGCTGGTGTACTAGCGAGAAAAAAAATGTGCGTGTGAGCAGTCATGGTATTGTTGGAAACATCATGTTTGTCTTGCTTTGTTTGGTTGGGTTATTTCCCCTCCCCCCCCTCTCCCCACCTTTCTTAGAGAGTCCTTGGGATGGTGGGGTGGGAGGACTGGAAAGCTTTGGTGCGTTGCCAGTTCTTGTAGCTCCTCATTTCCTCCTGGGGATGGAATTCCAGAAAAGAATTCTAGGAACCTTAGCCTAGCAGACGAGTGGAGCAGATTGGCTTGGAAATGTTCCACGTTAAACAGCCCACATAACCTAGTTATTCTCTGTGGAGAATGCTTAACTAGGTCTCCTTCCTTTTTTTCCTAGCCCCAATCCTTCCTCTGTTGTTTTTAGTTGCGAAGTCATGTCTGACCCATCGCAACCCCATGGACCACGTTCCTCCAGGCCTTCCTGTCCTCTACCATCCCCCAGAGTCCATTTAAGCTCACGCTGATGGCTTCAGTGATTCCATCCAGCCACCTTGTTCTTTGCCGTCCCTTTCTTCTTTTGCCCTCCATCTTTCCCAGCATGAGGGTCTTCTCCTGTGAGTCCTTCCTTCTCATTAGGTGGCCAAAGTATTTGAGTTTCCTCTTCAGGATCTGGCCTTCTAAAGAGCAGTCAGGGTTGATCTCCTCTAGGACTGACCAATTGGATCACCTTGCAGTCCAAGGGACTCGCAGGAATCTCCTCCAGCACCAGAGTTCAAAGGCCTCCATTCTTTGATGCTCAGCCTTTCTTATGGTCTAGCTTTCACAGCCATACATACATTGCAACTGGGAAAATCATCGCCTTGACTATACGCACTTTTGTGAGCAGGGTGATGTCTCTGCTTTTTAGTATGTTATCCTTCTTCTACCACTCCACAACTGCACACTGAGTCTCATGTCAGGCATGATAAATCAGGAGTTAAGTTCCACATAAGCTGATTTATTGCTCATTATTCTTTCATACCCAAGAATCTAGTCAACCAATGTCCAGGACTAAATTGGTATTACAGAATTCAAGAAGGGTTGGAACTCAGACCATTTCTGAGTACCGTATTTTTCGGAGTATAAGACGCACCTTAGTTTTTGGGGAGGAAAATAAGAAAAAAGCTGATTGGCAGGTGAATTGGCGTCCCGGAATACACCCCCCCCCCTGCAAATCAGCTATTCCCAGAGGTGAGTTTTAGCGACAGGTTCCTTGGTTGTGAGCTCTGTGCCTTGCTTGTTTTTTTTCTGCCTCTGAAAGCCTCCGAAACAGCTTCAGAAAAAAAGCCTCTGAAACTCTGTTTGGGGGCTTCTTTTCTAAAGCTCTGTTTTGAGGCTTTTTTTTCTGAAGCTCTGTTTGGGGGCTTCTTTTCTGAAGCTCTGTTTTGAGGCTTTTTTTTCTGAAGCTCTGTTTGGGGGCTTCTTTTCTGAAGCTCTGTTTTAAGGCTTTTTTTTCTGAAGCTCTGTTTGGAGGCTTCTTTTCTGAAGCTCTGTTTTGAGGCTTTTTTTTCTGAAGCTCTGTTTGGAGGCTTCTTTTCTGAAGCTTCATTTCTGATGCTTTTTTCAGCCTCTGAAACCTCGGTTGGGCGGGGCTACATTCAGAGTATAAGACGCACCCAGATTTTCACCCTCTTTTTTTTGGGGGGGGGAAAGGTGCATCTTATACTCCGAAAAATACGGTATGTAAGGATTTCAAGCTGATTTCCCCTCTTGCCTCCATCCCTCAGGCTCTGCCTCTTCTTCTCCTACATCTCATTCAAATAAGACCTACAGGGTCAGACATAATCCGTTCTCCATGAAATCCCAACCTGGCATTTTGCTTTGGATCCCAACATCACGTTTAATCGAAGTATTTATTGCAAGGTGGCATCCCTTTTGAAATTATATCCTGATGGATCACAGCTGGATTTCCAGACATCTCTCTCTCTCTCCCTCTCTCTCTCTCTCTCTGTCTGTCTGTCTCTTTCTCTCCTGTCCAGTAGAGAAATGTCATTGAATGGAAAGCAACTGAATTGTGTTTCCACCCTTCCAAAGTTTGCAAAATTCTACGCTAACGTTCATGAGAACTTTCATGCTGGTCAGCAGGGAGAAATGGTTGAAGGCTTTGTAGCATTTTTGTGCCAGGGTGGAGGATGGAGATCAGCAGAAACCCAAGAAGCTATAAAATATGGGACTTTAAAGGAAGGAGTTGTAGTGCAGTGACATCCTCTTTTGAACCTCGTCTCAGTCTTCAGTAACTACAAATTGGATGTAGGAAAATGACTCCTTCAAACTTTGGAGACCAGTGCTGTATAAACTAGTGGTTTGCTTTTAAGGCAACTTGTTATGACTATAAGGTGAGGGAGTGTAACTCAATGGCTGAGCATCTATTTTGCGTACCAAAAGACCTGAGTTCATTCTTGCTTGAAACTTTGTGAAGTTACCAAAACTGGCTTAGACAGAACAAAGGTGTGCCTCAGCAGGAAGCAGTAAAATGAGGATCCAGATTCTTGGGGGCAATAGGCTGACTCTGTTAACCCCTTAGGGCTGTAAAGAACTTTGAAGCGGTATATATAAGTCTAAGCACTATGGCTATTGCTGTGGCTGATCAGATGTTGCATTAGGAGCCGTGATGGTGCAGTGGTTAGGCTGCGGTATTGCAGGCAAACTCTGCTTTGCAGTCTGGAGTTCGATCCTGACCGGCTAAAGGTTGACTCAGCCTTCTATCCTTCCGAGATGGGTAAAAGGAGGACCCAGATGGTTGGGAGCAAGATGCTGACTCTGTAAACCGCTTAGAGTGTCCTGTTAAGTGGTATAGAAGTCTAAGCGCAATGGCTATTTCAGATAGGTGGCTGACCAGTCTGTTCTTGAAACAGTGTTGGAACACCTACAACTTCTGGAGGCAAGCTGTTCCAAGTCCTCACTTTTTTAGGAAGTTTCTTTGAATGAGGAGGTGGGAGAAGCGAAGGCAATTGCAGCCTTTATTTTTCCTTCATTTTAACATTCCTTTATTTTTAAACGATGCTGAACCCTGGTTACAAGAAGGTTGTTCTGATGCAGGTGTTTTCTCCACCCCTATGTTAGCAATAAGGTAATACAAGACTCAGGCTTCTTCCTTGTGGCAGCTCGTCGTCGTTAACCTGTGAGTAAGCGGCTGATGTTAGGGAAAAATCTCTCCATCGTTGTCTCAGGACGGATCCGGTACACTAGCAACTCCAGGAATGTTCCAGGATCGTATATCACAAAAGCATTTTTCTTGATACACTCACTTCCCGTAAGAGGTTCTGCCCAAATGGGTTTTTAATAGAAGATGAGGAACATCTATATGGCATCAGGCCACAGATGTTCCTCGTGTATTAGGGTGAGGAATTGGAAGGGTGGTTCTTCTTGCAGCTGGCTAATTTGAACCCTGGGAAGGGTTTTCTGGAAAGATAGGCAGTCCACGTAGAAACATACAATCCTAGGGCTGTGCTGGAAGGGATCTTGGAGATCTTCTAGTCCAACCCCTTGACCAAGGCAAGAGACCTTAAACCCTCCTGGACAAATGGATGTCTTGCAAACCTAGACTTCTGTGTTGTGGTCCACCAGCAGCCTACGGAGCTGGCAACGGAGTCGGACGGCGATGAGGCTGAGGTGAGGCCAGGGCCATCGGGGAGTGAGGTGCGGACTCCAGAGCCTGACAGTAGTGAGGCAGAGGAACAGGAGGAGCCTGTTCCTAATGCACGCATGAGAAAAGCTGCCAGAAGGCAAGAGCAGCTCAAAAAAAGAGGACAACTCGGGAGCAGGCACAAGAGATGATTGGCCCCTCCCATAAGGCTTAAAACAGACCAGCAATGGTGTTTGCGCTTTGCCGGAAAACAACGTTGGTAGCTTCGTCTTCTGCTTCATCTACGTCTTGCACTTATTTTTGTGACTTCTGAACGTTTGCCAAGAAAGGCTTTTGGCAGTTTGCCTAATTGAACCAAGGTTTGCGATAGGACTAAGGAATTTGTGTTGGGAGGAATTTGTTTTCATTTAATTGAACTACGTTGGGAATGAAGTAATTCTCAGTTGTTCAAATACATTTTGTTCATTTTTTCACGGACTGAGTTTCCTATTATCTACTCGGGCCTGGGTCACAACATTCTGACTCATCCTCTAAAGATAGATTGGATGGTGCAAGACCAAGAGTTTCCAACAGCCACTCAGAAGTCGAGGTACGTTAATAATATCTGACGCAGGTATGAGGACGACCAACATTAACATGCTAACCGGTCTTTCTTATTCTTGTTTCAGGGCCTACTTAGATGTCAAGGAACTGAAGAACAGGCTCAACCTGAACGGCTCCACACACCTCAACATCTTCTTCGCCAATTCTTCCGAAGAAGAGCTGGCTGGCATGGCCACTTTTCCTTGGGACAAAGAAGCCTTGGTGCACTTGGGTAAGGCAGAGTGGTGGTGCAGTGGTTAGATAGTCCTCGTCTTCGTTTAGTGACCGTTCGAAGTTACAACGGCACCAAACAGAGGGACCATTTTTCACTTACTTACGACCAGTGGTGGTATTCATCCAGTTCTATCCGGTTCGGGCAAACTGGTAGTAGCTCTACCTACCCGCCTGGACGTCATCACGTCCCACTTTTGACAATTTGTGAACCGGAAGCAAAGGTACATGAATACCACCACTGCTTACAACCGATGAAGTCTCCCTGCAGTCACATGATCAAAATTAAAACGGTTTGGCAACTGACTCGTATTTATGACGGTTGCAGGGTCCTGGGGGGGCAGGGGGAGGGGTCATGCAATCTCCTTTTTTGCGACTCTCCGAAAAGCAAAATCCACATGGGAGCAGATAGATTCACTTAACAACCCATATTGCTCACACTGATTCGCTTAATGACAGCAGCAAGGAAGGTCATAGAATGGGCGAAAACATTGTTGGGAAACTGGGGAGTGTGGCGTCTTTTTGCATTTGCTTAATGAAGAGGTAGAGAGCCAGTTTGGCGTCATCGGTGGAGGCACCAGGTTAGAAACCGGGAGGCGGTGAGTTCTAGTCCCACTTTGGGCATGAAGCCGACTGGGTGGGTGTTGTGACCCAGGCCCAAGTAATAAACTCAGTCCGTGAAAAAACAAACTGCATTCGAACAGCTGGGAATTACTTCATTTCCAGCGTAGTTCAACTCAAAGTAAAACAAATGCCTCCCAACACAAATTCCTCAGTTATCTCACAAACCTTAGTCCAATTAGGCAAACTGCCAAAGGCCTTTCCTGGCAAATGTCCAGAAGCCACAAAAACAAAGACATAGATGAATCAGAGGACGAAGCAGAAGACACAGCTATAACATTATTTTCCGACAAAGCCCAAACGCCGTTGCTGGTCCTTTAAGCCTTATGGGAGTAGCCAATCATCTCTTGGCCCTACTCCCGAGTTGTCCTCTCTGCTTGAGCTGCTCTTGCCTTCTGGCAGCTCTTCTCATGCGTGCATTAAGAACAGGCTCCTCCTGTTCCTCTGCCTCACTACTGTCAGTCTCTGGAGGCTCTGGAGTCCGCATCTCACTTCCCGATGGCCCTGGCCTCACCTCAGCCTCATCGCTGTCCGACTCCATTGCCAGCTCCATAGACTGCTGACAGACCACAACAGTGGGTGACCTTGGGGCAGTTGTTCTCTCTTAGCCCTAGGAAGGAGGCAATGGCAAAGCAGAGGTGGGACGTAATTGTTGGACTTCTTTCTCTTGGAAAAATTGAAGAACAGCTCCGCCCAACTTATTTGCGTACATATAGAGCGAAGAATTTGCAAAGCACCTTTGTGCCAACTTTAGCATGTTGCTTCCCAGGATGGCTCAAAGGTCCTTTTTCAAAAGGCTGCTGCAATTTTGTTTTTTTGTTTTTTTTCCCTTGAAGACGTTTCGCTTCTCATCCAAGAAGCTTCTTCAGTTCTGGAGAACTTCAGAACTCGTCAGAACTGAAGAAGCTTCTTGGATGAGAAGCGAAACGTCTTCAAGGGAAAAAAAACAACAAAGTCCAGTGGCCTTTTGAAAAAGCACCCTTTGGGACAAGCATAACCTGGATTGTTGAGAATCTCCACAGACTTCCCAGGATGGGTTGGTTAAACACCAAGATGAAATGTTCATGCGATGTACAACCCAGTCTGATAAATATAAAATATTTTACTTTGCCCTGGAGCCCTCGGGACCTGGCTAATGCTCTGTGCACCGTAATTCATGAGACGACATCCTGTAACGGAGAGAAACATAGCTGAGCTGGGTGACTGGATGGGAGAAATATATCCAACTTCATTTGCATTTAAGTTCTACTTCAGCATTAGCCACAGGAGGGACCGAAAGGAGAACTAAGAACT
Organism: Ahaetulla prasina; assembly: GCF_028640845.1. Lineage (NCBI taxonomy): Eukaryota > Metazoa > Chordata > Lepidosauria > Squamata > Colubridae > Ahaetulla > Ahaetulla prasina. The sequence goes on from NC_080554.1 coordinate 7,605,685, forward strand.
CCTAGAATTAAGGAGAAATTTCCTGACAGCGAGAACAATTAACCAGTGGAACGGCTTCCCTCCAGAAGTTGTTGGTGCTCCATCACTGGAGGTTTTCAAGCAGAGACTGGACAGATCATTTGTCCGGAATGGTAGAGGGTCTCCTGCTTGAGCAGGGGGTTGGACTAGAAGACCTCCAAGGTCCCTTTCAACTCTGTTATTCTCTAATCCCAGATCAATTAATCAATGGAAGTTGCCTCCAAGAAGTTGTCGGTGCTCCATCGCTGGAGGTTTTCAAGTAGAGGCTGGACGGCCATTTGTTCAGAATGGAATAGGGTCTCCTGCTTCAGCAGGGGGCTGGACTAGAAGACCTCCAAGGTCCCTTCCAACTCTGTTATTCAGTTAACTGTGTAACAGCCAAAGAGGAACAGAACATTTCAATTCCAATGACTGGATATTTGGACCAATTAACATTATGCTCTCTTCTAGCACCTCCTGCTGGATTTATCAGATGTCTTGGTGACATTGTCAGCTGCCTATCCTCCCTTTTAAGGTTTAATTAAAGCTCAGGCTGACCAAGGTGTTGCCTGTACAGTTCTACAGAGGAAGGATTGAGTCTGTCATTTGTAAATCTACAGTAGTGGCCAAAATTGTGGAAACCTTTTGGGAAAAGTGTATTTGTGAGGTTTGATGGCTAATAACAGCATTTTTTTTCTTTTCTTTTTGGAGTGTCAAGATAATCCTAATCCACTACTGGAATGGCCTGGGAATAGCCCAGACCCTTCACCCAATTGAAAATCTATGGAATTTCTGACTAAAGAAACTTGTTAGTCAGAAGTGACCCAGCAATAAAACCCAGTTAATAGAAGCAATTGTTCAATCTTGGTTTCACATTATGACAGCTGCAGAACTAAAAGACTTGGTTCACTCCATGGGAAGACGTTGCAATTCTATTCTATTCTATTCTATTCTATTCTATTCTATTCTATTCTATTCTATTCTATTCCTCTCCTCTCCTCTCCTCTCCTCTCCTCCCTTCCCTTCCCTTCCCTTCCATTTCACTCTACTCTACTCTACTCTACTCTACTCTACTCTACTCTACTATCTTCTATTTTATTGTATTCTATTGTATTCTATTCCATTCCATTCCATTCCATTCCTTGTTCTTCAAAGGGAGAGTCTCTTAGGTGAATTTACCCACAAGAGCACCAATTCTAATTATTGTACCATCAGTCTGAAGTCAGCTCCCAAGGAAGGAAGGAAGGAAGGGGGGGGGGAAACCCCAAGAATGAAGAGAATTAATTTCCTGTTTAGACACCTTCTCTGCCCCCTTCTCGCTCAGAAAAATCCTGCCCCGCCTCTCCATATTCATTTCCCCCACCCGTTCCCTAAATCCAATATCTGTTTAATAAGAAAATAAAATGAAATATGTTCACTTGTCCAGATCTTAACTTTGGAATACATTATTATCGGAGCACACACACAACACCCCCCCTCAATCTCCCTCTTTTTGCTTTTAAATGAAAAAAAGAAGGGGTAATTGATTTAGACCTTTGACAGCGGTGAAAAATATACGGTTGCTTTCCTCTTCTCTCCCCCCCTCCCCCCAAAACCACCCCTCCTCCCTCAAACAGACAGAAGAATCTAACAACCTGCTCAGCTAACTTGGCCCTGATAAAGTTGTGCCAGCCTGTACTGTGATGTTTATCTTTTCCGTTCAGGGAGAATTTTCCCCCACTTTCCCAATATCTAATCAGCCATCAGAAAAAAAAAGAGAAACATGAACAAAAAGAAAACCAAACTCCAAAGCCTCAAACGAGAAGAAGAAAATAAAACTGGGAAGGATAAGAGAGATGGTGCTTTGGGATGAATCTGTTGCAAAAACAACTCCTATACAGTAGATTCTGTTTGGATTCTCATACAATCGTTTGGGAGCAGGAGTGCTATTCAGCAGGTTCTGACAGGTTCTGGAGAACTGATAGCAGAAATTTTGGAGAATCGGCAAATGCCACTTCTGGCTGCCCCCAGAGTGGGGTGGGAATGGAGATTTTGCAATATCCTTCCCCCAGGAGAGGGGAGGGAATGGAGATTTTGCAATATCCTTCCCCTGGAGTGGGGAGGGAATGGAGATTTTGCAGTATCCTTCCCCTGGAGTGAGGTGGGAATGGAGATTTTGCAGTATCCTTCCCCTGCCATGCCCACCAAGCTACGCCCTCCACGCCACACCATGCCCACCAAGCCACACCCACAGAACAAGTAGTAAAAAAAAAAAATTAATTCCACCACTGCTTGGGAGTATTATATTCCCAAGAGATGGTATCCAGGAATTGGGTCCAGTTTGGTCTAGGCATGAAGGCGCCAGGCTAGAAATCAGTAGATGGTAAGTTCTAGTCCCGCCTTAGTCACAAATGCCACTTTGGGCCAATCACCAGGAGTCGGTGAGTTCTAGTTTTGCCCCTTAGCTGCGAAAGCTGGCTGGGTGACTTTCGGCCAATCAACAGGAGATAGTGAGTTCTAATCCCACCTTTGGCATGAATGGTAACTGGTTGACTTTGGACCAATCACCAGGAGTCAGTGAGTTCTAGTCCTGCCTTAGGCATGAAAATTGGCTGGATGACTTTGGGCTAATCACCGGGAGTCAGTGAGTTCTAGTCTTGCTTTAGCCATGAAAGCTGGTTGGGTGACCTTGAGCCACTCAGTCTCTCTCAGCTCTATTCACCCCACTGGGTAGTTATTGTGGGGAAATCAGGAGGAAGAGGAAGTATAATGCCTTAAGTTAGTTATAAAAAATGATAAAGGCAGGATACAAACAAACAGATGGACGGACAGACAAATAAATTGGCTTATTGGGCTCCAGCAAAGATGCTACTGAAGCCTATTGGAGTCCCTCGTCCTCCTCTGATGTATATCCTTCCTTGCTTTCAAGCCTACAAACAACAAGGAAGTACTGAAGAAGTTTTGTTGATCTTCCTTTTGTTGGTTCTGAGTGGTGGCATTGTTTAGGGTTCCAGGGATCACACATCAAGAACTGGGGTCCACACAATTCATTTTGTCCCCCATTTAAAAGAAAGTTTGTTGCAAATGCTGTTGGTAGGTGTTAAGGGTAATCTGGGTTCACAACCAAGGTTGTGGACTGTTGAGTAGAGTACCCTACGCATGAAAATGACTGAGATTGGTTGCATACAATAACAGTCACTTGCAGACAAACTGGGGTTTGAATATTCCTTTACTTTTAGGGAAAAGACAAAGTGATAGTCCAAAAACAATTCCAGGTCATACACACATAAAGCCAGTCAGGGATGTTACAAATATCAAGGCTTCTTACCAATGTAGACTTGCAAGGTCTTCTTTCAGTTCGGCAAAACACAGTTCAATTCACAACAGTCAGTATCTTGAGGAATCAGTAACTAGCCATGATCAAGCAACGATCATAAAGCTCAAATAGACAGTTGCAGCATGTCATTAGGTTACAATGCTGTAGTGTCCTTGTAGATTCCCCACAAGCCATAATTTAGTAGTCCTTTTATACATTGGCTACAGAGCTCAACCAATCAGGATGCTTGCATGATGCAGCACAGCCTTAAAGCAATATCATGCCTTTCTACAAACATACAAAGTTAGTTTATATATTGCCTGGCCAACTAGTTAGGCAAATAATAATTTCCTGACAGTAGGCCTGCGGCCATGACACCACACAAGTCTTGTATCTGTGTGTGTTGTTGTTTTTTTCCCTTCCACAATGTTTCTGAAGCATGGAACAATGCCCCTTCCTCCTTCTTGTCCATGCAGGAGGCATCGTCCTGAACCCTTCCTTCTACGGCATTGCGGGTCACACCCACACCATGATCCATGAAGTCGGACACAGCCTCGGACTCTACCATGTCTTTAAGGGGGTGTCTGAGATCTTCTCCTGCAGCGACCCATGCATGGAAACGGAACCATCCTTCGAGACGGGAGATCTCTGCCACGATACCAATCCTACCCCGACTCACAAAGTCTGCGGTGATCCCCCTGCTAATAGTAACATGTGTGGGTTCCATAACTTCCAGAATACACCGTTCAACAACTTTATGAGCTACGCAGGTAAGAACTACGTTTTTTGTTGGTGTACATGGTTGATTGTAGGCTTTAGATCTTTGGAGGTACCCAACTTTTGTAACTTGAAGGCCTGTCAACTTCGACTCCCAGAATTCCCCCTTGCTGGCTGGGAGATTTCTGGGAGCTCGAATGTGCCAGTCTTAAAGTTGCCAAAGTTGGCTTTAGACAATGTTGCACAATATCTGGACTCACAGGTTGCTCAAAGCTGCTGCATTCAGTGCTGACTGAGGTGAGGTCCATACCAAAAGCTATGTTTGATGTAGATATAAGCACTGTGGTCCAGATGAAAATAATACTTCAGAAGCAGATAGTGTTGGTAGTCTCAGCTAGTCTAGGTCGGACCTGGTAGGAACAAAGGGAGCCAGAACACACACTCAAAGGTGGCAGAACTCCGCTTTAATACCCACAAACAGGCCAGGGCCTCAGAAGGCGACAAATAGGTAACAGGTTCCTTGTAAAGTCAGCACTGGGAGCATCCGCCTCCCAGAGCCTTTTCAAGTCTTTGGGTCTCATCCCCTCTCCATCTGCTGCCCACAGCCACCGGTAACCACTATCCGGCCCCTGTCAGCATTGGGGCTGCGCAAATCCGGCCACCGCGGTAGCCATCAGGGCCGACACCCATCTGGTGGCAATGGTCTTCCTCGCCATCCGGAATGGCCCAGCGAATGGCGCGTGGCCCCTGACGGGACCAACCAGCTGGGCGGCACAGGTTCGGATGGGAACGCCACGGCCGTTTGGCGCCATCGGATGTGGGGCCACCGTTAGTGAGCCACTGCCTCACTCATTGCTCCCGCTGCATCCCCCCCACAATTATGGCAATCCCAGGCCAGGGCTCGACAGGTAGATTATAACATGGACATTCTGGAGGACAGCTCGGGACTTCTGGAGGACAGCTCAGCTTGAAGCTTGGCTGAGTTCAGAAAGCTGCTAGTAGTTATTCCGATAGAAAACTGGGAAATCCTGTTTTACTAAGTCTTAATTTTCTCTTTCTCCTGTTTTTTTGATGGTGTGTGCTACTCTAGATGATGACTGCACCAATTCCTTCACCCCAAACCAGGTTGCCCGTATGCACTGCTACTTAGATCTAGTGTATCAAAGCTGGCAACATATCAAGAAGCCAGCTCCCATTGCCATCATGCCCCAGATTGTGGACCGAACGGAGGCCTCTGTTACCCTGGAGTGGTTTCCACCAATCGACCGACACTTCTTTGAAAGGTGAATGGGTGGGACGATGTGTGAATTATCGGGTGAATTTTGGAAGGCGGGCTCAGAAAGCCATCAATGCGCTCTGAATGTTGCTCTGAATGTTGTTGGATGTCTGTTCCCCTACTTTGGTGGATTGTCCATCTGATTAGGGAGCATGGCCTAACCGACTGAGTATCATCGGAGAAAATTCACAGGAGCACCCTGCCGAAAAAGGAAGAGTGAACAAAATTTAAGATCAGATAGGGAAGGAGACTGAAGAATTATCCCAGAAACAAAGAGGAATATATATTGTGCATCCTAGCTGTGTGGCCACAGGACAAAGATTGAAAATAATTATGTTATGTCGGAGAGAGATTGGCTGACCCTGGGGGGAGGAGTCAAGCAGGGAATTAGTCTGGAATCCTTACCTGGGCCCAAGTAAGCAAGGTCATATCTCCTTGAATGCTGTTGAACCTTGTCTAATCTAATCCAAGTGTAGACAATCGGTCTGGGAAGATTAATATTAGGTGTGAATCAGAGGTGGGTTTCAGCAGGTTCTGAACAGTTCTAGAGAACCGGTAGCAGAAATTTTGAGTAGTTCGGAGAACCGGTAGTAAAAATTCTGACTGGCCCCGCCCCCATCTTTTCTCTGCCTCCCAAGTCCCAGCTGATTGGGAGGAAATAAGGATTTTGTAGTATCTTTCCCCTGCCACACCCACCATGCCACGCCCACCAAGCCACACCCACAGAACCGGTAGTAAAAAAAATTGAAGCCCACCACTGGTGTGAACAATTAGATTCACACAGGAAGAGTCCAAATAGCATTCAAGAGGGGCCAGATTGTGCCTTCTTGTGCCTACGTAAGGATTCCAGACTAATTCCCTGCTTAACTCCTTCCCCAGATTCAGCCAGTCTCTGACGGGTTGATGCTCACCACGATTCCGTAATATTTTGACCAATTCAAACACTAGGTTTTTAAAGCAGCCAAGAACTTAAATTCAAGCTCAGCCATCCCCTTCTCCAGAAAAGTTGTCCGATTCTGAGACGGGCGGCATCTACATTTCACAAAATAAATAAGGCTGTGGAGACTTCCAAGGGTGGGGCTGCTGGGGGTTCCCAGGGGTTCGGGAGAACCTCTAGCTAAGGTGCTGTGCAGTTTGGAGAACCCCCAAATTCCACTCTTGGCTGGCCACGCCCACCCACATGGCCCATTTTGGATCCAGGTAAGTGCAGGGCGCACACAGAGGCTTGGGAAGGGTGAAAAGCATGCCTTTCGGACGTTTGGGAAGGCCGTTTCCAGCCTCTGGAGACTTGGGAGCCTGTTTTCACCCTCCTGGAGATTCAAGGAAAGCCTTTGGAACCCGGGGAGGGCAAAAACGCCCCCATCCCTGTCCACCATGGTGCAGTTTTTTTAAAAAATTTGCATTTATATCCCACCCTTCTCCGAAGACTCAGGGCAGCTTACACTATGTCAAGCAATAGCCTTCATCCTATTTGTATATTATATACAAAGTCAACTTATTGCCCCCAACAATCTGGGTCCTCATTTTACCTACCTTATAAAGGATGAAAGGCTGAGTCAACCTTTTTTGAACCTGCAGTAATTGCAAGTAGCTGCTGTTAATAACAGACTGTCTTACCAGTCTGAGCCACCAGAGGCCACCAGTTGCTGACTAGGCCACGCCCACCATGGCCACATCCACACGGCAACCGGGCAGAGAACCCCTTGCTAAAATTTTTGAAGCCCACCCCCTGACATTCACCTACAATGTCATTTTCATCCTCTACTTCCCCTTCCTTTGGGCCTCGATGGAGGCCAGGCAATGTGCATTCAATTTATATTTCATAAAGTGGCGATTATACACCCGATAAATTCAATCGGTCTATTAAGAGGCCTGCTGATCGAAGGCTAATTGTCGTGTAATGAAAGACACCAGTCCGGAGGTCCTTCTTCAGCCTCCACCAGCCTGTTTTTATTAAGCCCCGGCGAATGGATACTTAAATGACATCCAATGGCCAGCTAGCTTGATCTAAGATTTCATAACAAAAAAAAAACAACAACCTTAAATCAACACACAGGTTTTGCTTTACAGATCCTTCCATTGGGAGGGTTTTCGTTTTTTGTTTTGTTTTTTTGTCGAGCAGGTATGACCTGGAGATATCAAAGGAAACATTCTCCTGGAATGATGTCATCGTTTTCTAAGGGGTTCTCCCCCCCCAATCTTGGATAAGCAAATCTTTTTTCTCCTGCAGCCTGAAGGGAGGGAATTGCTTAATAATCTTATTTTTTGAAACTATAACCAGCCCTTTTGTTCGTTCCTGCAAATTTAGCCTTCATCTCAGCTGGCAATTAATATGCATTGAAAATTTGGATGAGCACCCACAACTTCTGGAGGCAAGCAGTTCCACCGGTTAATTGTCCTCACTGTTAGGAAATTTCTCCTTAGTTCTAGGTTGCTTCTCTCCTTGATGAGTTTCCACCCATCGCTTCTTGTCCTGCCTTCAGGGGCTTTGGAGAATAGCTTGACTTCCTCTTCTTTGGGGCAGCCCCTGAGATATTGGAAAGCTGCTATCATGTCACCCCAGTCCTTCAATCAAAATTCCCCCGGAGATTTAAAACAATAACAACCTGGGGTGCATCACCCCAAGATACTTTCCAACAAACAGAACAGCGATATTCATGTCTATCATCTCTTGGTCCCTTTCTTCTTCTTCTTCTTCTTCTTCTTCTTCTTCTTCTTCTTCTTCTTCTTCTTCTTCTTCTTCTTCTTCTTCTTCTTCTTCTTCTTCTTCTTCTCCTTCTCCTTCTCCTCCTCCTCCTCCTCCTCCTCCTCCTCCTCCTCCTCCTCCTCCTCCTCCTTCCTTTCTCCTCCCCCTCCTCCTCCTCCTTCTTCCTTCTTCTGTGTTCCTTTCTCCTCCTCCTCCTCTTCTTTTCCTTTTCTATCTTCCTTCTCCTCCTCCTCCTCTTCTTCTTCTTCCTCCTCCTCCTCCTCCTCCTCCTCCTCCTCCTCCTCCTCCTCCTCCTTCTCCTTCCATCTTCCTTTCTCCTCCCCTCCTTCTTCTTCTGTGTTCCTTTCTCATCCTCCTCCTCCTCTTCTTCTTCTTCCTTTTCCATCTTCCTTTCTTCTTCTCCTCCTCTTCTTCTTCTTCTTCCTCTTCCTCTTTCCCTTCTCCTTCTCCTCCCCTTTCTCCTCCCCCTCCTCCTTCTCCTCCTCCTTCTTCTTCCATCTTCCATCTCCCTTCCTCCTCCTCCTCTTCCTCCTCCTCCTCCTTTCTTCTTCCAAGGAAATAGTTTGCATAGTACAGATTTTCTGATTCAGGGAGATAGTCGGTCAGGAGGTTGATAGGCCTTTCATTTTTCAATCCTGATTTCCATCTCTCTCAGGGAGAGGGAGGTGGAAACCCGAGTAGCAAGAGCAATGTTTTGTCTCTGAAGCTGATTATCGGCAAGATGAGCCTGGGCTTAGAACGTGATTCATTGAATGGCCTCAAACACATTCTTCACCGAGGAAGCTATTTACGTGGCTGAGCAAATTGGTTAGCTGCCTTTAGTCCTAGTCCATGTGGAGTATAATTCAACTTCTCTGCACTTGCCAAGAGAGTTGGTATGTGTGTGTGTGTGGGGGGAAATGTGTTGGTGATTGGGACCCAATTTACTTTAAGAAGAAGGAATCTGATCTAAAAGATTAAACCCCTCAAGGGGCAGACCCAGCTAGAGACGGGTTCATGTGATACGGCTGGTGGGTTTGAAGTTAACCTACTGTGTGAATGGTGGACTGACAATTATAGCGTAATGTATCGTATCCCAAATCTCAGTGAATCATAATTAAGTAAACCATGGATACAGCAAGCCATGACTCTTTTGTGTTCTGCGGAAGGAAGGAGGGAAAGAAGGAAGGAAGGAAGGAAGGAAGGAAGGAAGGAAGGAAGGAAGGAAGGAAGGAAGGCAATATTATATCATGGCAGAGAAGGAAGAGAGGGAGGGAGGAATGAAGGAGGGAAGGGAGAAAGGGAGGGAGGAAAGAAAGGAAGGAAGGAAGGAAAGAAAGACTCTGAGGGAGGCAAGGAGAAAGAGAGGAAGGGAGGGGCGAAAGGAAGGAAGGAACAAAATCCTGTATCATGGGAGAGAAGGAAGAGATGGAGGAAGGAATGAAGGTGGGAGGGAGGAGAGGGAGGGAGGAACTAAGGAAAGACTCTGAGGGAGGGAAGAGGAAGAGAGGAAGGAGAGGAAGGAAAGGAAGAAAGGATGGAAGGAATGAGGAAGGACTCGAAGGGAGGAAGGACTCAGAAGGTAGGAAGAGGACTCGGAGGGAAGGAGGAAGGACTCCGAGGGAGGGAGGGAGAAATGAATGAATGAATGAATGAATGAATGAATTAACGTTCCTTTCAACTGTTACTAAGTTGGAGCATTTCCTTCTTTTTACTTCCTGGCCACCTAGAGAAGTGGGATCATCATGCGAGCTGTGTGGGGAAGAACAAATTCTGGTGCAATACGCTTCCAGCGCCTCTTCGCCGATGCCGTGTGACCCGTCAGGCCACTGGAGCCCCCGAGGAGCTGAAGGTCAGCTTCAAGTTACCGACCTGGACAAGGGGTGGGATGGAGGAAGAGAGGCACAGTGGGCATGCAGCTAGACCCGTGATGACGAACCACAGGTGACATGCAGAGCCATATTGGTGTGCATACAAGCTCAGCTCGGGGGCACATGCACACCCTGGCCAGCTGATTTTTGGGCCTTCTGGGTCCACCGGAAGTCAACAAATGGGCTATTTCCAGCCTCCGGAGGGCCTCCGGAGGAGTGGGGAAGGCCGTTTTTACCCTCCCCAGACTCCTAGAAAGGCTCTGGAGCCTGGGGAGAGCAAAAAATGGGTCTACAGGTCCCGCCATGCCATCGTGTGCCAAAAGCGGGGGGAGTATGGAGGGGGGACATGCACTCATGCGCAGGGGGAGGGGCGCATAGACTTATGGGTGTGGACACACACGCGCACAAGGACACCCCGCCTCCCGGTTGACCCCCGCTTTTGGCACACGATGGCAAAAAGGTTAGCCATCACTGGGCTAGACAGTTCCTACAAATAATCATTGGGAGCCCCTTTCAGAAAGCACGATTAATATCTAGAAAGGATGACAAATTTTGCAGAGGGAAGGCGAAAAGAATGCAATCAATGGAGTAGCAGCGGAGGATGAATGACAAATTTATCATTAAGCGTGGAGTCCTTTTTTTTTTGTTTTCCCCTCCTCCTTGGCCGGTGTTTGTAATCAAGACTGGCTTTTTCTTTTTTTTAAAAAAATAAAATAAATAAAACAGAGTTTGCTCACTCTGTGTTTTTTCCAAACTGGTGCAAATAACAAAACAAAAACAGAATCTCTTTCTGTTACTCGATCTTGCAACTGTGGCCGAGGTAGTCGGTTGCTCTTCTCCTCTGTTGTATCCTTCTTTGACGTCTGTTTCGTTTTCATCTGCTTTTGTAATAATAATAGTAATAGTAATAGTAATAGTAATAAATAATAATAATAATAATAATAATAATAATAATAATAATAATAATAATAATGAGAAACAACTTGAAAAAGTCACCAGATATCAAGATTTGAGAATCGAATTGCAGAGACTCTGGCATAAACCAGTGCAGGTGGTTCCAGTGGTACTCGGCACACTGGGAGCTGTGCCTAAAGACCAAGGCAAGCACTTAAAAGCAATTGGCGCTGACAAGATCACCATTGGTCAGCTGCAGAAGGTCACCTTACTGGGATCTGCTCGCATAATCCGCTGATACATCACGCAGTCCTAAACGCTTGGGAAGTGTTCGACTAGTGATCTGTGATACGAAATCCAGCATGGTTATCTCGTTTGCTGAGTATACTGTCATTCTGTGTAAATAAAATAAAATAATAATGATAATGATAATGATAATGATAATGATAATAATAATAATAATAATAATAATAATAATGTAATAATAATAATACATAATAACAATAATACATCACACAGTCCTAAATGCTTGGGAATTGTTCAACTAGTGATCTGTGATACGAAATCCAGCAAAGTTATCTTGTTTGCTGTGAATACTGTCATTTTGTGTAAATAAAATAATAATAATGATGATGATGATGATGGAAAGCTCCATGCTTCTGTTTTTTTCCCCTTGACTCTTGGAATTTGTTGGGGAAAGCGGTTGGAAAAAAAAAAATCCACTTTGGCATTCCTCGTTTGGGTAGGTTTCCTGCAAAGTTTGATTCCCTTCTTCTCCCTTTTTCCTTCTCCTCTACTCAAGGGCACCCAGACGTAGAACAACCCTGTAAACCTGACGTCCGAACGTGGACTCCCAATTCAGCGGTCATCAAGCAAACAGTCCCACCGGCTTGCCCTGAACCTCAAGGGTGCTACCTTCAGCTTCAGTTCCAATACCCGGTCGTCCCAGAATCTCTGACCATCTGGGTGACTTACGTTTCCCCCGAGTGGGACTCCAAAGAAGCCATCAACGACATCAAATTGCTGATGGTTGGTGGAGAAAACATTTCGCTCGGGCCGCAGAACTTCTTCTGTGACATCCCCATGACCATCAGGCTGGAGATGGAGAAGGTGAAGGGCGAAGTCCGTGGCATACAGATTTACACCTTAGACGAACAACTGGAAATCGACGCTGCTAGGATCACCTCGGTTCCGCAGAGCTCACAATGTAAAAAGTGCCGGCCCATCCGCTACAAAGTCTCCCGGGAGCCCCCATTTCCGAAAGGACCTTCGTTTCTCATCTCGGACCTCAGTCGGAGATTTGTGGACACGTAAGTACCGTATTTACCAATTTGATGACCTGTTCTGGACTTTAATTGAAGTGGAGTAACCACGTTCTGACTTCTGTTTGCCCCTTTGCAAAAACGACTCCTTTTCATCCTCAGCCCCTAACCAGGTTAAAAGATGGTGGATGATGTTTATCTATTCGACCAATGACTGGTCAGAAAATTAGTTTGAAGGTGAACTGGGATCATGTCCACGGAGATTCTCAGTCATCCAGGTCATGGTTGTCCCAAAGGTGCTTTTTCAAAAGGCCAATAGACTTGGTTTTTCCTTGAAAGGTTTTGCTTCTCATCCAAGAAGCTTCTTCAGTTCTTCAGACGGCAACCGGACCTTGTTTTTCCTTGAAAGGTTTTGCTTCTCATCCAAGAAGCTTCTTCAGTTCTTCAGACGGCAACCGGACCTTGTTTTTTCTTGAAGAGGTTTCGTTTCTCATCCAAGAAGCTTCTTCAGTTCTTCAGAAGGCAACTGGAACTTGTTTTTCCTTGAAGAGGTTTTGCTTCTCATCCAAGCTTCTTCTTCAGTTCTTCAGACGGCAACCGGACCTTGTTTTTTCTTGAAGAGGTTTCGTTTCTCGTCCAAGAAGCTTCTTCAGTTCTTCAGAAGGCAACTGGAACTTGTTTTTCCTTGAAGAGGTTTTGCTTCTTATTCAAGAAGCTTCTTCAGTTCTGAAGACGGTTCTTGGATGAGAAGCAAAAGAACTTCAAGGAAACTTCAAGCACAAAGTCCAGTTGCCTTTAGAAAAAGCATCATTAGGACAAATGGAACCATAGTTTCCCTAGTATTTATTTGATATCTTCATTACTGAACCGGTGTTATTGAACTAACCCACATTATATGTGGTGCTAAGCTGCAAACAAGGCACACGGTGGCTCAGTGGCTAAAATGCTGACCTTGTCAATTGAAAGGTCAGCAGTTCAGCAGTTCGAATCCTGCGTAAAGGGGGTGAGCTCGTATTACTTGTCCCAGCTTCTGCCAACCTAGCAGTTCGAAAGCACATAAAAAATGCAAGTAGAAAAATAGGGGCCACCTTTGGTGGGAAGGTAATAGTGTTCCGTGCGCCTTTGGCATTGAGTCATGCCGGCCACATGACCACAGAGACGTCTTCAGACAGCGCTGGCTCTTCGGCTTTGAAACGGAGATGAGCATCGCCCCCTGGAGTCAGGAACGACTAGCACATATGTGCGAGGGGAACCTTTACCTTTAAGCTGCAAACAAACCAAATATGAATACTTACCAAATGAACCAGGCTGTGTGGATGCACTCAAGCCATCATCTTACCTGCTATAGGAACTCAACCAGGGTTTCCATCTCCAGGCACTTCTCTTTTAGCTTAAAAATGACTTGTCCTTCTCCGAAGGTTGAAATTCACCCACATTTCTCAGTGCTTTTTCTCTCTCTCTCTCTCTCTCCCCTCCCCTCTCTTGCATGAAAACTGTACTGTCTCAGCGGCTTGAAAACTTACCAATTAAAGAACAGAAGTTGTTTCGATGAGGTTTATCTCAATTGTTGCCTTGCTTGCATATTTATTTGCGAGCTTATTCTTGGCTGTGTCTTACATCAGGAAATGCATTGAAATGAGTCACTCTGGAGATTTAATTTGGACAGCAGGGGTAGCAATCTACATAAGAAATAAACAAAGTTGGCTTAACCTAGCCCTCTTTTTAGGTCTGCTCCTTAGTGGGGTGGGCCAAAAATCTTAGGACTGGATGTTCTGATGCTATGGGGATTCAATTAGATTGGAACAGGCAGGGCCAGGGGACTGGAAGTTTAATTGCAATAGCATTTAGACTTATATACCGCTTCACAGTGCTTTACAGCCCACTCTAAGCAGTTTACAGAGCCAGCCTCTTGCCCCTCACAATCTGAGTCCTCATTTTACCAACCTTGGAAGGATGGGAGGCTGAGTCAACACTGAGCTGGTCAGGATCGAACTGCCAGCAGTGGGCAGAGTTAGCCGGCAATACTGCATTCTAACCACTGCACCACCATGGGAAGGAAGGTAGGAGAAAAGGGAGGGAGAGAAAACAGAAAAGGGAGGGAGAGAAAGGAAGAAAGCAATAGCAATAGCATACTTATATACCGCTTCACAGTGCTTTATAACGCTCTATAGGCAGTTTACAGAATCAGCCTGTTGCCCCCAACCAGGATCGAACTCACAGCAGCGGGCAGAGTCAGACTGCAATACTGCATTCTAACCACTGCAGCACCTCAGAAGGAAAGGAAGGAGGGAGGGAGGGAGGAAGGAAGGAAGGAAGGAAGGAAGGTAATAACAATAGCAATAGTAGTTAGACTTATATACCGCTTCACAGTGCTTGTACAGCCCTCTTTAAGTGGTTTACAGAGTCAGCCTCTTGCCCCCAATAATCTGGGTCCTCATTTGACCCACCTCGGAAGGATGGAAGGCTGAGTCAACCTTATGCCTGTTGAGAGTCGAACTGCCAAATTGCAGTCAGCCGGCAGTCAGCAGAAGTAGCCTGCAGTACTGCACTCTAACCACTGTGCCACCACAGCTCTTCTACCATTTCCCCTATAAATTCCAGCTCCTGTATTAATGATAACTTGGGGATAAGTTAAGGCAGTCCTAGACTTACAATGAACTCATTTAGTGACCGTTCGAAGCTGCAATGGAAAAAAACGAATCATGGGCCATTTTTTTTCACACTTATGACCATTAGAGTCACGCGATCCCGTTTGCCGAACTCCTGAAAAAGCCACGTCAATGGGGAAACCGGATTCACTTAACAACCGTGTTACTAATTCAGGAACGGCAGTGCTTCACTTAACAAATGTGGCGAAGAAAGTCATCAAACGGGGCAAAACTCAACCGATGTCTCACTTAGCAATATAAATTCTGGGCTCAGCTGTGGTCGTTAAATCAGTTTCCTAAATTAGGAAACTGATTCAGAGAGTGAGTTACGTCATCATCCTTCAAAGTTGCTTCTTCGGTTGATTTGATGCTCTTCTGAGCTCATGGCCTTCCATACCTTCGTTGTTTCTTCTCTTGGCTTTTGGAGATGTTTCTCCCCTGATGGTAGACCTGAAGAATAGGAAATGAAGACGCGTCTCTTGAGAAGGGCATTACGTCATTGTTCTGAAGTTCAGAGGAAGGTTTCTTGAGGCTACTTGCCATGTCTTCATGGTTCTAGATTCGGAAAGACCTTCCAAGATCTGGCCCAGGGCACAAAACCATTAAAACATTTTTCGCGCTTACGGCCATTGTACTATCCCCATAACAACATGATCAAAATTCATATATTTGGCAACAGGTTTATATTATGTCCTCCTCCTCCTCATTGTCTATCTCCTTCTCCTTCTCCTTTTCCTCCTCCTTGTCCTCCTCCTCCTCCTTGTTGATTTTCTCCTTCTCCTTTTCCTTCTCCCTCTCTTTTCTTCATTATCTCTTCCTCCTCCTCCTCATTGTCTGTCTCCTCCTCCTCCTTCTCATTTTCCTTTCTTATTCTCTATCTATCTAGCTCCTCCTCCTCTTCCTTTTCAAGTCCTCCTCATTGTCTATCTTCTCCTCATTTTCCTTCTCCTTCTCTTTTCCTTATTCTCTATCTAGCTCCTTCTCCTCCTCATTATCTAGCTCCTCCTCATTCTCCTTCTTCTCATTTTCCTTCCTTTTTTTATTTTCTATCTAGCTCCTTCTCCTCCTCTTCACCTCCTCCTCCTCATTGTCTATCTTCTCTTTCTTGTCCTCATTTTCCTTCTCCTTCTCCTTTCCTTATTCTCTAGCTAGCTCCTCCTCCTCATTATCTATCTCCTCCTCTTTCTGCTTCTCATTTTCCTTCTCTTTTTCTTATTCTCTATCTAGCTCCTCCTCTTCCTCCTCTTCACCTCCTCCTCCTCCTCATTGTCTATCTCCTCCTCCTTCTCCTCATTTTCCTTCTCCTTCTCTTTTCCTTATTCTCTATCTATCTCCTTTTCCTCCTCCTCTTCACCTCCTCCTCCTCATTGTCTATCTCTTCTTCCTCCTTCTCCTTTTCCTCCTCCTTGTCCTCCTCCTCCTCCTTGTTGATTTTCTCCTTCTCCTTTTCCTTCTCCCTCTCTTTTCTTCATTATCTCTTCCTCCTCCTCCTCATTGTCTGTCTCCTCCTCCTCCTTCTCATTTTCCTTTCTTATTCTCTATCTATCTAGCTCCTCCTCCTCTTCCTTTTCAAGTCCTCCTCATTGTCTATCTTCTCCTCATTTTCCTTCTCCTTCTCTTTTCCTTATTCTCTATCTAGCTCCTTCTCCTCCTCATTATCTATGTCCTCCTCATTCTCCTTCTTCTCATTTTCCTTCTTTTTCTTATTTTCTATCTAGCTCCTTCTCCTCCTCTTCACCTCCTCCTCCTCATTGTCTATCCTTGTCTCTTCCTTGTCCTCATTTTCCTTGTCCTTCTCTTTTCCTTATTCTCTAGCTAGCTCCTCCTCCTCATTATCTATCTCCTCCTCCTTCTGCTTCTCATTTTCCTTCTCTTTTTCTTATTCTCTATCTAGCTCCTCCTCTTCCTCCTCCTCTTCACCTCCTCCTCCTCCTCATTGTCTATCTCCTCCTCCTTCTCCTCATTTTCCTTCTCCTTCTCTTTCCTTATTCTCTATCTATCTCCTTTTCCTCCTCCTCTTCACCTCCTCCTCCTCATTGTCTATCTCTTCTTCCTCCTTCTCCTTTTCCTCCTCCTTGTCCTCCTCCTCCTCCTTGTTGATTTTCTCCTTCTCCTTTTCCTTCTCCTCTCTTTTCTTCATTATCTCTTCCTCCTCCTCCTCATTGTCTGTCTCCTCCTCCTCCTTCTCATTTTCCTTTCTTATTCTCTATCTATCTAGCTCCTCCTCCTCTTCCTCTTCAAGTCCTCCTCATTGTCTATCTTCTCCTCATTTTCCTTCTCCTTCTCTTTTCCTTATTCTCTATCTTGCTCCTTCTCCCCCTCATTATCTATGTCCTCCTCATTCTCCTTCTTCCCCTTTTCCTTCTTTTTCTTATTTTCTATCTAGCTCCTTCTCCTCCTCTTCACCTCCTCCTCCTCATTGTCTATCCTTGTCTCTTCCTTGTCCTCATTTTCCTTGTCCTTCTCTTTTCCTTATTCTCTAGCTAGCTCCTCCTCCTCATTATCTATCTCCTCCTCCTTCTGCTTCTCATTTTCCTTCTCTTTTTCTTATTCTCTATCTAGCTCCTCCTCTTCCTCCTCTTCACCTCCTCCTCCTCCTCATTGTCTATCTCCTCCTCCTTCTCCTCATTTTCCTTCTCCTTCTCTTTTCCTTATTCTCTATCTATCTCCTTTTCCTCCTCCTCTTCACCTCCTCCTCCTCATTGTCTATCTCTTCTTCCTCCCTTCTCCTTCCAAAGTTAAAGGATTGAAGTGAAAAATATGTCTGTGTATGTGTGTGTACTGTATCTGTCTAACAATATATATTGTTACGCATTTTCTCATGGGCTGTTATTTCACCATAGTATTCCATATTTAGACGCTGGAGTGAATGCTAAAATACCGCAAAATCTCTCAGGCGTAAACAAATGGCATTTTCTCAGTTTGATTGAAGGAAGCAAGGCTGGATGTGTGTGCATTACTCAACGACGTTAAAAATAATTTCCTTTCTGAACTTGTGCACGGTTCCCCACCCCCCCTTCTCACCCCTCTTCTCTTGCTTGTTTTGGCCAGAGCTGCATGGTCTCCACATCCAAAATAGGTCTTTTCCGTCCCTGGGTCTTTTTTCTTTAGCGGACAGGAGCAAAGCTTGATCTACTACTTCTCTGTGGCTTAGTTGGTGAGGCCAGCTGCAAATTGGATGATAACAGAGAAGGGGGTTCTTCTCCCCCCCACACTATTTTTTTTTAACGTGTGGTGGGGGATGGGCCAAGGGAAACAGGTCCTGTTTTGTTTTTGTTTTCTTTAACTGTTGCTTGAAATGCAAGCAGCTTCCTTCTGGGTCCTCCTGAGAATCTAAAGCAGATGCAATTGACCCAAGCTCCCTCCTTCAAGAGGCCCCAAACTTGAGGGCACCTTAACTTTTCACATGTGTGTGACTCCTCCAGCCATCTCCTGAGAAAGGAGGAGGAGGGGGGGGAAGAGGAGGAGGAAGAGGAGGAGGATGAGGAGGAGGAGGAGGGGGAGGAGGAGGAGGAGGAAGAAGAAGAAGAAGAAGAAGAAGAAGAAGAAGAAGGAAGAGGAGGGGAGGAGGACAAAGAACAAGAAGAAGGGGAAGGGGAAGGGGAAGAGGAGGAGGAGACAGAGGAAGAGGAGGAGCAGGAGGAGGAGGAGGGAGGAAGAAGAAGGAAGAGGAGGAGGAGGAAGAAGAAGAAGAGGAAGAGGAGGAGGAGGAAGAAGGAGGAGGGGAAGGGGAAGAGGAGGAGGAGGGAGGAGGAAGAAGGAGGGGGAGGGGGAGGAGGAGGAGAAGGAGGGAGAAGGAAAAGGAGAGAGAAGGAGAAGAAGAAGAAGAAGAAGAAGAAGAAGAAGAAGAAGAAGAAGAAGAAGAAGAAGAAGAAGAAGAAGAAGAAGAAGAAGAAGAAGAAGAAGAAGAAGAAGAAGAAGAAGAAGAAGACATCTCTCTATTTGGTGTGAAGAAACCAACTTTAAACGTTGAAGGAGATATTTGCAGAGTTTTCTTTTTCTTACCAATAAAAGAGAATATTTGTAGCTCAGGGTTGACAAGAGGAGTCCTTGGTGCTCTCTAAGCTTGGTGGTTTTGCTGCAGATGTTTCATTGCCCAACTAGGTAACATCATCTGTGCTACGAGAGAATGGGATTAGTGGAGTGGAGGGTGGAGGAGGAGGAGGAGGAGGAGGAGGAGGAGGAGGAGGAGGAGGAGGAGGAGGAGGAGGAGGAGGAGGAGGAGAATTGTGGGTTCCTTAGTGCTCTCTGAGCTTGGTGGTTTTCCGGCGGACGTTTCATTGCCCAACTAGATAACATCATCAGTGCATCCTCCTACAGTAGTTATCCTCCCAGGCCATATTTTAGCAGGAGGAGCTGCAGAAGAAGGATTGGAGATGACCTTTAGGACCCCATCTCCCAATCTTTAGCAGGGTTTTCTTCTTCCTACAGGCAACGCCATACACACCCACCCTGTTAACCCTGACAGTTGTGTGTCTCGATGGCCTCCTTTAGTTTGCAAGCTTGCATCAGACCCAACATTGGCTAAGGTGCTTTGGATCCACCTGCCCGTTAAGTCAACAAACACCGAACACTTGGACACTGTACCTGTTCTTCTGCTCCAGCTTGTCCAAACAGCAGTAGACCAGCTGAAATAACAGACAGATGCAAGGAACTTCTGGCTTTCCACAGTGTTTTTTTTTTTTCCTTTTCATTAAATTTGCCAAATCCTGCCCTTGTCCTCTGTTTTGGATACATAGACAAAAACAGACAAAATATATAGACAAATCCTTGTGGGTTTTGATTTTTTTTTACAAAGTTTCGCTTCTCATTCAAGAACTGTAGAAGTTCTCTCTTCAGAACTGAAGAAGTTTCTTGGATGAGAAGTGAAAAAAAGATTGCACAGAAGACTAACAAAAAATGAGGACTGGAGGCTCAAACATATGCAGGAATTGGATATGTCTAGTTCAGAGGTCAGCAACCCATGGCTCTGGAGCCGCATGTGGCTCTTTTCCACATGTGCTGCAGCTCCCTTCACTGCCACAATTTTGAGAAGAGCTTCCGGTTATGGGGAGGAAAAACATGGCGCACGAGGAAGAGACTCTATGGCAAGGGGCGGGTTTTCTGATAGGGCTTTCAGTTAGGACAGGTAGAGGAAAAGGGATGCCGTGCTAGGAGGAGACTCTATGGCAGCGGTTCTCAACCCATGGGTCGCGACCCCGTTGGGGGTCGAATGACGATTTGCCAGGGGTCGCCTAAGAGCATCGGAAATATGGGAAGTATACTTGCGAGTCGAAGAATCGCGCTCCAACGGTTGACTCCACAAGCCAGCTGCAGGCTCTTCAAATCGCTAGCCGAATTCGGCTTCAGGCGCGATGAATTAAAAAAGAGAGAAATCTTTGCTCTGATGTCTCCCTCTCAAGCCAGCTGCAATCACTCCCAATCGCTAGCCTAATCTGGCTTCAGGCGCCATAAACTTAATAGGGGAGGAGTCCCCGCTTTAATGCCTCCGTCCTCAAGGCAATCACAAGCAGTTCAGATCACTAGCCAATACGGCTTCAGGCGCGATCAATTCAAAATGAAAATAATTTTACGGTTGGGGTCGCCACATCGTGGGGAATTGTATTAAAGGGGTCACAGTACTATAAAGGTTGAGAACCACTGCTCTATGGTGAGGGAACCGGGCTTCCGATCGGCTCCAGAATTGAACGGGGGGCTTCCATTTAGGACCTTTGTGGCTCTTTGAGTGTTTAAGGTTGCCGACCCCAGTCTAGTTCAATGAATAAGAAGGATTAGGGGGTGACATGGTAGCAGCCTTCCAATATTGGAGGGGCTGCCTCAATAGCAGTACCTGTGAGAGGGATCTTGGAGTCCTAGTGGACAACCATTTAGATAGGACCCAGCCGTGTGCAGCAGCTGCCAAAAAAGCCAACACAGTTCTGGGCTGCATAAACAGAGGGATAGAATCAAGATCACGTGAAATGTTAATACCACTTTATAAGGCCTTGGTAAGGCCACACCTAAAGTACTGCATTCAGTTTTGGTCGCCACGATGTAAAAAAGATGTGGAGACTCTAGAAAGAGTGCAGAGAAGAGCAACAAAGATGATTAGGGGACTGGAGGCTAAAACATATGAAGAACGGTTGCAGGAACTGGGTATGTCTAGTTTAATAAAAAGAAGGACTAGGGGAGACAGGATAGCAGTCTTCCAATATCTCAGGGGCTGCCACAAAGAAGAGAGAGTCGGGCTGTTCTCCAAAGCTCCTGAGGGTAGAACAAGAAGCAATGGGTGGAAACTGATCAAGGAAAGAAGCAACTTAGAACTAAGGAGAAATTTCCTGACAGTTAGAATAATTAATAAGTGGAACGACTTGCCTTCAGAAGTTGTGAATGCTCCAACACTGGAAATTTTTAAGAAAATGTTGGATAACCATCTGTCTGAGATGGTGTAGGGTTTCCTGCTTGGGCAGGGGGTTGGACTAGAAGACCTCCAAGGTCCCTTCCAACTCTGTTGTTATTATTATATTATTATTATTAAAGAAGAGGGGATCAACCTATTCTCCAAAGCACCTGAAGGCAGGACAAGAAGCAACGGATGGGAACTAATCAAGGAGAGAAGCAACCTAGAACTTCCCTGACAGTGAGAACAATGAACCAATGGAACACAAGTTGTCTTCAGAAATTGTGGATGCTCCATCACTGGATGTTTTTTAAGAAAAGATTGGACAACCATTTGTCTGAAATGGTATAAGATCTCCTGCTTGAGGACTAGAAGACCTCCAAAGTCCCTTTCATCTCTGTTGTTCTGTTATGTTTTCAAAGGAAAAACCAAGAAAGTCCAGTTGCCTTAACAGAATCGGAAAGGACCTTGGAGATCTTCTTGTCCACCCCTCGTCCTTCTCTTTGTTAGACTAGACGTGTCTTCAAGAACTTTGTTTTTTGCGAGTGCACACAGAGTTGGCCTTTGAGGTCTAGCAGAAGGAATTTTCTCCAGCCCTGGAAATTCAGTTGTAGGAAAATACCCGTAAATGAATTTGGGAGGAGGGGGAGAAGAGATTAATCGCCTAAGAGGAGGATAACTTGGGGACATCATGAGCAATTAAAGAGGAAGGAAAGTTGATAGGAAGGTTCATTTGAGAGGACAGATGAGGTCAGACTCTCGAGCGACTCTATTTGAATTATTTGTTAGCTTCTGGTCCCTTTTGGGTAGAAGGACGTTCTGTTCCGTTATCATGTAGGAAAAGGACACCAGCTTGATGATTCACAGGGACCTTCCTCTGGCTGGAAATAGCCATCTGGTTGAATGAAGCTCTTTATCCATTTTGTGGCGCATCATCGCTGAAAATGTTCTCAAGGATTCTTCCCTCCGCCCTGCCACCTTTCCCTCTTTCGGCAGGGTTCCATATTTAAAACGAGGCTGTTGCAGAACCGGCACCATAATTGAATAGCTACTAACTTCAGCCATCCTTGTCTTCTTTTAAAAAGACCAGTTTATAATGTACATAATTATTAGACACTTTTCTTGTCCCTTTCTTTCCCTTCTCTTCCCTTCCCTTCCTTTCCCTTCTCTTCCCTTTTTCTTCCCATCCCTTCCCTTCCCTTTCCTTTCCTTTCCCTTCTCTTCCCTTTTTCTTTCCTTTCCCTTCTCTTCCCTTTTCCTTCCCTTCCCTTCCCTTCCCTTCCCTTTTCCTTTCCTTTCCCTTCTCTTCCCTTTTCCTTCCCTTCCCTTCCCTTTCTTTCTTCTTCCTTTTCCTTTCCTTTCCTTCTTTTCTTTTCCTTCCCTTCCCTTCCCTTCCCCTCCCTTCCTCCTTCCCTTCCCTTCCCTTCCCCTCCCCTCCCTTCCTCCTTTCCTTTCCTTTTTTAAAATTTTTTATTTGCATTTATATCCCCCCCTTCTCCGAAGACTCAGGGCGGCTTACACTATGTCAAGCAATAGTCTTCATCCTATTTGTATATTTATATACAAAGTCAACTTATTGCCCCCAACAATCTGGGTCCTCATTTTACCTACCTTATAAAGGATGGAAGGCTGAGTCAACCTTGGGCCTGGTGGGACTTGAACCTGCAGTAATTGCAAGCAGCTGTGTTAATAACAGACAGACTTAGTCTGCTGAGCCACCAGAGGCCCTTTCCTTTCCCTTCCTTTCCTTCCTTCCTCCTTCCTTCCTCCTTTCCTTCTTTTCTTTTCCTTTCCTTCTCTTCCTTCCTCCTTTCCTTTCCTTTCTTTTCCTTTCCTTTCCTCTCCTTTCCTTTCCTTTCCTTTCCTTTCCTTTCCTTCCCTTCCCTTTCCTTCCCTTCCCTTCCCTTCCCTCCCTTCCTTCCTTCCTTCCCTTCCCTTCCCTTCCCTTCCCTCCCTTCCTTCCTTCCTTCCCTTCCCTTCCCTTCCCTCCCTTCCTTCTTTCCTTCCCTTTCTTTCCTTTCCTTCTCTTCCTTTCCTTCCTTCCTTTCCTTTCCTTCCTTCCTTCTCTTCCTTCCTCCTTCCTTCCTTCCCTTCCCTTCCCTTCCCTTTCTTTCTTCTTCCTTTCCCTTTCCTTTCCTTCTTTTCTTTTCCTTCCCTTCCCTTCCCTTCCCCTCCCTTCCTCCTTCCCTTCCCTTCCCTTCCCCTCCCCTCCCTTCCTCCTTTCCTTTCCTTTTTTAAAATTTTTTATTTGCATTTATATCCCCCCCTTCTCCGAAGACTCAGGGCGGCTTACACTATGTCAAGCAATAGTCTTCATCCTATTTGTATATTTATATACAAAGTCAACTTATTGCCCCCAACAATCTGGGTCCTCATTTTACCTACCTTATAAAGGATGGAAGGCTGAGTCAACCTTGGGCCTGGTGGGACTTGAACCTGCAGTAATTGCAAGCAGCTGTGTTAATAACAGACAGACTTAGTCTGCTGAGCCACCAGAGGCCCTTTCCTTTCCCTTCCTTTCCTTCCCTTCCCCTCCCTTCCCTTCCTCCTTTCCTTTCTTTTCCTTTCCTTTCCTCTCCTTTCCTTCCTTCCTTCCTTCCTTTCCTTCCTTCCTTCCTTCCCTTCCTTCCCCTTTCCTTCCTCCTTCCCTTCCCTTCCCTTCCTTTCCTTCCTTCCCCTTTCCTTCCTCCTTCCCTTCCCTTCCCTTCCTCCTTCCCTTCCCTTCCCTTCCTTTCCTTCCCTTCCCTTCCCTCCTTCCCCTTCCCTTTCCTTCCTTCCTTCCTTTCCTTCTTTCCCTTTCTTCCTTCCCTTCCTTCCTTCCCTTCCTTCCTTTTCTTCCTTCCTTTCCTCCTTTCCCTTCTTTCCTTTCCTTCTTTCCTTCCCTCCTTCCTTCCTTCCTTCCTTCCTTCCTTCCTTCCTTTCCTTCTCTTCTCTTCCCTTCCCTTCCCTTCCCTTCTCTTCCCGTCCCTTTTCTTTCCTCCAGAAACTCATTACTTCATGCTGCATGTCTTCTTTTACACGAAGAAGAGGAAGCACAGATATTGTGACTTAATTTTAAAATGTAAACATCCAGCAGTCGGGCAATTGTCATTTAAAATTAGGCCTTAAATGCTCCCCGCGTGCGCGCGAAGCAAACCGGTGGCAAACCTCAGTGGACGATATTCCCCCCCACCCGCAAAAAAAATAAGACGTGGTGCCTTTTTCGGTGGCAAAATAAAATAAAAATAAGACAGGGTCTTATTTTCGAGGAAACATGGTAAAAGAGGGTAAAAAGATGCCTCTTTCCTGGTGTTTTTCATTATTTTAATGATTGGTTTTAATTTGGGTAGTGATTGGTTTATGTTCCTTACTGTTTATTGTTGTAAATTGCCTGTGTTCTTGGAATAAACAAAGCAGGGCTGAGTCTAACGCTTGGATGCTACAAGCTTTAATACTTAAATAAGGAAATAGAGGCTTTGGTTTGGAATCGCCCGTAAAAATGCTAAACGGGACCATCTCCTTTCTAAACCCAAATCCCAAATATTAAGGTAGCAGTGACACACACACACCCCTCCCCCCACCTCAGATGATAAAATGAATTCGTACAGCAGCCCCACTCCTGGGAATAAAACAAACTCTTATTAAGAGAGGAATAAATTAGTTTGGCTTACGTCTTCATCTCTTTAGCCAATCAAACCAGGGCCGAAACCTTACTAGCTTTAAGACAATGCAACCCTTTCATTGGAAATAATTAAAACAATCCAGTAACATTAAAATAAAATTCAAATAATAAAAAAAAAGCACCCATACTTTATGAAGAGGACGATTTGGCTAATTTTTGCACAACCCAGCAATCTGGGTTTCATTTAGAAGAGGGCCACTCTCACTCCAAAGATGTGGTGGGGCTGGGAGAGGCTGTTTCCTCGACTTAAGCCTCTTTCTCTTAAACAACCTTTAAATGTCATTGCTTGCAAAACACAAGCAGGAGGCATGGGATAATTGGAAAGACCCCTCAGGAACTGTGGTTTTGAGTTGCTTTCAACATGCCTTTTTTTTTTGCCTGAAGTTGGAGAGCCTGCACGGAAAAGGACTTGTGAGGATTTTGTGCTCCTCTCCATCCCTTCTCTCGAAGATACCCGAGCGATTGTGATGCACAATTGTATGAAAGTCCATGCTGGATACGGTCTGTGTTTTGTCTCCCACGTACGCTGCTTTCCGTGAGATAGGCGGTCGTATTGCGCTGAGAAATAAATGCGTAACCAATAGAAGAAAACATCTGCAGCTCAGGATTGAACGCTGGGGTCCTTGGTCCTCTCTGACCTTGGTGGGTTTTCTTGCAGATGCTTCATTATGCAATTAAGTAACTTCAGTGATAGAAGGAAATGAAAGAACCCCTCTCCCTTCTAGCACTGATGATGGTACCTGGTTTGGGAATGAAATGTCTGCAGGAAAACCACCAAGCTCAGAGAGCACTAAGGACTCCACAGTTCTCCTCTCCTCCTCCTCCTCCTCCCCCTCCTCCTCCTCCTCCTCCTCCTCCTCCTCCTCCTCCTCCTCCTCGTCTTCCTCCTCCTCCTCCTCACACTCCACTCCCTTCTAGCACTGATGATGTCCTTAGCTGGGAAAAAGAAACATCTGCAGGAAAACCACCAAGCTCAGAGAACAAGAAGGACCCCACGGTTCTCCTCCTCTTCCTTCGCCTTCTCCGCTCCACTCCCTTCTAGCACTGATGATGTCCTTAGTTGGGAAAAAGAAACATCTGCAGGAAAACCACCAAGCTTAGAGAACACTAAGGACTCCACAGTTCTCTTCCTCCTCCTCCTCCTCCTCCTCCTCCTCCTCCTCCTCCTCCTCCTCCTCCTCCTCACACTCCACTGCTTTCTAGCACTGATGATGTCCCTAGTTGGGGGGAAAAAAAAACATTTGCAAGAAAACCACCAAGCTCAGGGAGCACCAAGGATCTCACAGTCCTCCTTCTCCATCTCCTCCTCCTGCTCCACTCTCTTCTAGCACTGATGATGTCCCCTAGTTGGGTAAAGAAACATCTGCAAGAAAACCACCAAGCTCAGTGAGCTCCAAAGATCATCACAAATAAATAAACACAGCATTGCTACATCTGGCAAAAAAAAATAAAAAATTAAAAAGTGGTTTTTCAAGGAAGTGGACATTATGCCCAGGTTCTAAGGATCTCAATGTCCATCTGACTTATCTTCTTTTTCCTCTTCACTTGCAGGGACCTGAAGGATGGCACATCATACCATTATCGGGTTTCTGTTGTTTCTGAGCAAAAGGAAAGTGAGCCTTCTCCCACCCTGTCCTACACACACGGAAAAGGCTACTGCGGTGATGGGATTATCCAGAAGTAAGTACAAATCTTTATTGTTGTTGCTGCTGTTGTTGTTGTTATTATTGCCTCACATTTTCTGCTTCCATTCAAGATTTTGGGTTCCGTGCAGTGGTGGGATTCAAGTAATTTAACAACCGGTTCTCTGCCTTAATGGTTTCTTCCAACAACCGGTTTGCCAAACTGCTGAGAAAGTTAACAGCCGGTTCTCCCAAAGTGGTGAGAATTGGCTGAATCCCACCATTCTGTCTGTCTGTCTATCTATCTGTCTGTCTGTCTGTGGGATTCAAGCTGTATTATTATTATTATTATTATTATTATTATTATTATTATTATTATTATTATTATTATTATTATTATTATTATTATTATTATTATTATTGCTTTTGAGCGGATCGCTCTTTCATAGAAACTGCTTCTTGAATTTTCTGTGTTCGAAATCAAAAACATTTCTTGTAATTTTCCACAGGAGGATAATACATTAAAGAAAAATCAGCCATGCATTGATAATAAAGGAGTTATCGTTGCTTTTCAGAGGGGGATTTTGCTGTTGTCGTTATGTTTCCCCCCCCCTTATTTAAAGTTAAGGAAGGCTGCATTTGTAAAAAAAGAAGAAGAAAAAAAGCTTGATGTTAGTGAGATCTAGTGGAATTCTTCCTTTTATTCTTGGCCTACCAACCCTTATTGCATCTGTTGAAACTGTTGAATTTTGCTTTCCAGATTTATTTCCTACCAAAACAAAACAAACAAAAACCGAAGGAAAATTCTGGCGTTCGTTCGCCGCTCAGCCAGCTCATTTGAAACACTAAAGGCTTTTGCTAAGCTTTGCTAAGCTAAGCTCTGGTTAGTCTGTCTGTGGCTTAGCTTAGTGTATAAAACCCAGCCTGGTTGGCGAGTGTATGATTCGGTGTGATGCAGATGCAAAAAAAATGAGTGTGTTGAGTAACAGGACTACTCATGTTGTAATGAAACAGAATAACAGAATAGAATAACTGGTTTCGACTTCGTGCTTGTGCGTGCAAACCATGGTCAGAGCTGCCATCTCTCTATAAGACGTCTCGCACAAGCACAAAGCCGAAAGCCTGAAGATGACGAATGAGACTTCGTCGAAATGTTGCCAAGACACTTCCAATTTTACGCGGGAGAAAACCTGAATAACCAAAGACCCATATATATAGGTCTTTGGTTGTTCGGGTTTTCTCCCGTGTAAAATTGGAAGTGTCTTGGCGACGTTTATAGCCTACACCCCAAAATACAGTTCACCATGGAAACAGAAGTTAACAACCAACTTCCCTTCCTAGATGTCTTAGTCTACAAGAAACCCAATGGCTCCCTAGGACACACCATCTACCAGAAGAAAACACACACAAACCGCTATCTGCATGCACTCTCACACCACCACCCAGCACAGATCAACTCCGTAGCCAAGACACTCATCTCTAGAACAAAATGCTTAGCTGACGAACAACACCTAAAAACCGAACTACACACTCTCACAAACGTACTAACATCCAATGGATTCCAGAGAAATAAGATTACCAAACTAATCCAAAAAGAACCCCCCACTAAAACCCAAGACAGAGAGCAAGAAAATGGCACAGCCCTCCTCCCATATATAAAAGGCACCACAGACAGAATCAGCAAGATCCTCCACAAACATAACATCAAGACAGCATTCTGCACAAACCAAAAATATCCACCATCCTAAGAAACCCCAAAGACAAAATTGAGTTAGAAAATCAAGGAGTATATGAAATCCCATGCACCGCCTGCCCCACCACATACATTGGACAAACCAACAGAAGAATAAGTGCACGCATTGAAGAACACAAGAACTCATTCACAAAAGAGGAACCAACTTCTTCCCTGGTCCAACACTTTAAAGTCACAGGACACGATATTGACTTTAAAAGACCAGAACTATCGCCAAAACTGAACACTTTAACAACAGAATAATCAGAGAAGCCATCGAGATAGAAAACGCCCACACAGCATGAACAAACGAGATGATACCTCCGCCTACCAGCCATTTGAAACCTGCCCTTATTGACAAACGTGTCCCTAACACGAGGAATGACACCAGACCCACACTCACGAGGTCCACACAGGATGTCACCACCACACATCCACCCAGAAAGCACACCCAAACCCACACTGATCAGGAAGCACGACCAAGGACCAGAAGCCAGACCGCAGCTGCAACATTAGCCACTTCAAACCCCTCCAATCCATACATGCAGCAGACTGACACCCACTACGAAGATGTAGCACGACCACGAACACGGCCAAACAGCAGCAGTGCAGCTCACCAGCTCAAATCCCCTGCAGCACAGATTAGACTGAGCACAACCAAGCCCCCACCAACACAGGACACACCCCAGCCAATCAGAGCACAGAAAACCCCATCCAATCAGAGCACAGCCAAGCTCCCACCCAATCAGTTCAAACCCCACTAGCAGTTAAAAGGAAGAAACAGCTGCGATCACATTGCTCCCAGAAGCACGAAGCTGAAGCCTGAAGATGACGAATGAGACTTCGTGAACGTCGCCAAGACACTTCCAATTTTACGGAGAAAACCCGAACAACCAAAGACCTATATATATATATATATATATATATATATATATATATATATATATATATATATGTCTTTGGTTGTTCGGTTTCTCCGTGTAAAATTGGAAATGTCTTGGCAACGTTCTAAGTCTCATTCGTCATCTTCAGGCTTCAGCTCCTGGGAGTATATATATATATATATATATATATATATATATATATATATATATATATATGAACACTAAGGCCATGCTGAAAAAACAGAATTCTCTTTGTGGTGGGGGGGACACACACAGAAAAAATCTGTTCGAGAATCTGCAAGGTGGGTCCCAACATTGCACAATTTGACACCAATGTCTCCCATTGTTTAAAAGTGTGCTGATCTTTTTGCGTCTGGCTTCATATCATTGTTGACTTCTGGAGACTAATCCCCTGCTAGTTTTCTTGGCAAGCTTTTTCAGAAGCGATTCTCCCTCCACCACACGGTTGATTTTAGCTTCCTAGGGCTGAGAGACAGAAACAAACTGACCCAAAGTAACCCAGTTCGTTTTGTGCTTTAAGGCAGAACTAAATCTCTCCATCTCCTGATTTCTAGTCTGGGGCCTTTAACCGTTACCCCAAACTGGCTGACCTTCAATCAACATTCATTGCTATGTTGTTGCTTGCCTGCAAATCCCCATAATTGTTTTATGATGTTTCGGCCCACTTAAGAGACATTATTTTATTTTATTTTTAACCAGAAATATTCCAGAGGGCAAATTAAATACGCGAAAGGCTGTAACAGTCCCTTGACCATCAAAGAAAAAAACAGAACAGAGACCCAAAGTCATTGGTGCTGTCAGAAAAAACGAGAGGTCCCGCAAGGATTTATGACAATGAGAAGATTGAATTTCAGTCCTATTTCAGATTTGAGGTCTCTGCATAAGTGAGCACAGACCAAAATTTCCTCTCTTCAGGGGATGAGTAAAGGTGATGGGTACTCCGCCATCTCATCCTTGGCCAACCAGCTAAAGTCCCTGGCTTTAAATTTTTTAAAGCTGATAGGAAATGTTTAGAATGTATTGGTACCCTACTTCACCAACCTTTCTGATGGAGCTTACAGGAGTTTTCATCTAGTCCCAAACAGTTATAATTGCCTCCCTCCCTCCGTTCCTTCCTTCCTTCCTTCCTTCCTTCCTCCCTCCCTCCCTCCCTGTTTCCTTTCTCCCTTACTTCCTCCCCTCCTTCCTTCCTTTGTCCCTTCCTTCCCTCCCTCTCTCTTCCCTTCCTCCCTCCTTCCTTCCTTTCTTCCTTCCTTCCTCCCTCCTCCCTCCCTGTTTCCTTTCTCCTTCACTTCCTCCTTCCTTCCTTTGTCCCTTCCTTCCCTCCCTCTCTCTTCCCACCTTCCTTTCTTTCTTCTTTCCTTCCTTCCTCCTCCCTCCCTTCCTCCTTGCTTCCTTCTTGCTTCCTCCCTCCCTCCCTTCTTCTCTCCCTCCCTGTTCCTTTCTTCCTCCCTTCCTCTCTCCCTCCTTCCTTCCTCCTCGCTTCCTCCCTTCCTTCCTTCTTCCCTCCTTCCCTTCTTCCCTCCTTCCCTTCTTCCCTCCCTCACTGTTTCCTTTCTTTCTCCTCTTCTTTCTTCCTTCCTTCCTCCCTCCTCCCTCCCTTTCTCCTTCCTTCCGTCCTTCCGTCCTTCCTTCCTTCCCTATTCTCTTTTTGGTGCATCTTGTAGAAAAGCAAAAAAAAAAAAAAAAAGGCCCATTAAGAAAGAAATTGGCTTAACCTCTTAAGGTTTAAAGGTCTCCTCTCCAGATCCTCTCACCCTTTAAAATTTATTTTAATAATCCGATTGTCCTAAACAGTTGTTTCTCTTGGCAGAGACCTTGGGGAAGAATGTGATGACATGAACAAAGTGAATCATGATGGATGCTCCCTCTTTTGCCGTCGGGAATTATCTTTCAACTGTGTAGGTAAGTTTGGCTGATATCTTTCTCGTAAGCAAACACCAGCAATGCCTTGGTAAGGCAACACTTGGAATATTGCATGTAGTTTTGGTTGCCACGATGTAAAAAAGTTGTTGAGACTCTAGAAAGAGTGCAGAGAAGAGCAACAAAGATGATGAGGGGACTGGAGGCTAAAACATATGAAGAACGGTTGCTGGAACTCGGTATGTCTAGTTTAATGAAAAGAAGGACTAGGGGAGACAGGATAGCAGTCTTCCAATATCTCAGGGGCTGCCACAAAGAAGAAGGGGTGAATCTATTCTCCAAAGCACCTGAGGGCAGGACAAGAAGCAACAGGTGGAAATGAATCAAGGAGAGAAGCAACTTAGAACTAAGGAGGAATTTCCTGACAGTTGGAACAATTAATCAGTGGAACAACTTGCCTCCAGAAGTTGTGAATGCTCCAACACTGGAAGTTTTTAAGAAAATGTTGGATAACCATTTGTCTGAAGTGGCGTAGGGTTTCCTGCCTGGGCAGGGGGTTGGACTAGAAGACCTCCAAGGTCCCTTCCAACTCTGTTGTTGTTGTTGTTGTTGTTGTTGTTATTATTATTATTATTATTATTACCATGTGCGTACATCGCATGGATAACAAACGATGGAAAGGAACGTCGCTCTTACCATCCATCCAAGGTGGCCTGAAATGAGATAGAGAACAGCATCTCTTCAGCAGGTTTCTTGGACCAAGAGGCAACTGTTGCGGAGCTAGTCTTTTCTTTCTAAGCCAGGAATACAAAAATAAATTCATCTCAATAATAATAATAATAGTAATAATAATAATGATGATAATGATGATGTTAGTGTTATAATAGTAATAGTGTTCGACTAGTGATCTGTGATACGAAATCCAGCATAGTTATCTCGTTTGCTGTGTATACTGTCATCATCATCATCATCACAACAACAACAACAAAAACAACAACAACAACAACAATGTTGAGGTTTTTGGCAACCAGGCTTATGAGCGCTTCCATGTCTTTTATGTGAGAACGCTTAGCCTTTCTGGACGTTGTGTTGTTAACTCATCTAGTTAGATATAATTCCAATAGGATAACCAAATAGTTTAAACTGTTCCGTATCCGCTCGTAACCTGAGTCTTCTTCATCTTTAATTTTAAAAGTTACCCTATCCATTTCAGCACATTCTAAAAAAATTTCGGAATCACGTCTCCGTCTGTCGGGGTGTTTTCATTCTTCCAGGATTTAGCAACTAAAATCCTTGCCGCTGTCAGTATATGTAAAAACTTAAATATTATCGTAACCCTCTGTCTGGTATTATTTCCAACAGATATAATTCCGGTTTGGAATCTATATTCTGTTGAGTTATCTCTTAGATTAGATTAGAATTTTTATTGGCCAAGTGTGATTGGACACACAAGGAATTTGTCTTGGTGCATATGCTCTCAGTGTACATAAAAGAAAAGATACGTTCATCAAGGTACAACATTTACAACACAATTGATGATCAACATATCAATGTAAATCATAAGGATTGCCAGCAACAAGTTATAGTCATACACTCATAAATGGAAAGAGATTGGTGATGGGAACAATGAGAAGATTAATAGTAGTGCAGATTCAGTAAATAGTCTGACAATGTTGAGGGAATTATTTGTTTAGCAGAGTGATGGCCTTCGGGAAAAAACTGTTCTTGTGTCTAGTTGTTCTGGTGTGCAGTGCTCTATAGCGTCGTTTTGAGGGTAGGAGTTGAAACAGTTTATGTCCAGGATGCGAGGGATCTGCAAATATTTTCACGGCCCTCTTCTTCCAGCCGATTATGTAATTTCTCCCAATACTTTATTTATTTATTTATTTTTTATTTATTTATTTTGTCACATCATCATACAAAAAGATTATATAGTATATACACATATAAACATATATAGGAAGAAGAAAAGAAAAACAATAGGACAGGAACGGTAGGCACGTTTGTGCGCTTTATGCCTTATGGTCCTCTTAGGAATGGGGTGAGGTCAATAGTAGAAAGTTTTTGGTTAAAGCTATTAGGATTATGGGAAGAGACCACAGAGTCAGGTAAAGTATTCCAAGCACTGATGATTCTGTTGCAGAAGTCATATTTTCTGCAATCTAGATTAAAGCGGTTTACATTAAGTTTAAATCTATTGGTTGCCCTTGTATTATTGCAATTAAAGCTGAAGTAGTCTTTGACAGGAAGGACATTACAATAGATGATTCTGTGAGTTAAACTTAGGTCTAAAAGTATTAGGTCTTAATACTTTCTTGCTTTCCTTGCATATCCACCACATGTGGTAGTATGTGCCTGGGGACGGCTACCTGCTATCATCTTGATGGCCAGAATAGTACTTTGACTAGTTTTGACTAGTGTGTGAAACCAGCCTGAAATCTCACCCAGATTCAGGTTTATTCACACTTAACACTCGGGTTTAAGCCTTCTTTGTTTTTCCTCTTTGATGATAGAAGGTCATTCCTTCCTGGTTTCTTTGTAATTGGAGCCCTCCTCCCCACCCTCCACCTCCCCATTCTAAACCCTAGATCCAGTGAAAGCTTATCTGTGGGATTTTTAGGGGGAAGCTGAGCTCTGAACAGCTCTGAAGGGCGAAATCTTTGGGAGCTCCAAAGTTGGCAAAGCTAAAGTAGCTGACATCTCCTTTGAGATGCTAATGAGCCCCCTTCAAGGGGGCATCAAAGTTGCTTTTATCCTTCCTTTTCAGGGATGATAATTGCTTAACCAGATCTTTTTTTTTTATTTTTTTTATTCCTGAAGCTTGATTAGCGATGATTGTCAGCGTTCAATGGCGGCAGGATACTTGCAGCGGTTTAGCTGTTCGTTATACATTCCCCCCCCCCCGCCAGTCTCTCTCTCTCTCTCTCTCTTTTTTTTTTTTGGTGGGAGGGAAACAGTTCTGTGACTCTTTAGGGCAAAGAAATTCACACTAGTGGGAGAATCAGGCTTCATAAAAGGACAAAAGGACATCGCTGGCTGTTGCTAATTGGGGCAATTCAATGGGAATGCTCCAATCCCTGAAATATATTTCAGCGTTTAGATGTTGACAGTCATGTCGGGGCAAAGCTGCACTAGGTGTATCGTTATGCTACCAGACTGGAAATTTGGGACTTAGACAACTTAGAACTACGCCGCCTTCGGTCTGACCTAAGCGTAGTGCATAAAATTATCTGCTACAACCGTCCTACCTCTCAATGACTACTTCAGCTTCAACCACAACAATACACGAGCAAATAATAGATACAAACACAAGGTAAACCGCTCCAAACTCTATTGCAGAAAATACAACTTCAGCAACAGAGTGGTCAATGCCTGAAATGTACTACCCTGACTCTGTAGTTTCTTCCCCAAACCCCCAAAACTTTAACCTTAGACTGGCTACTGTTGACCTCACCCCATTCCTAAGAGGTCTGTAAGGGGCGTGCAGAAGCGCACCAGCATGCCTACCGCCCCTGTCCTGTTGTCCCCATTTATTCATACCCATTTCTTATGTTTATATTTAGACCTGTTCATACTTATATGTTTATATGTTATTTATTAATCATATTTGTATCCCGCCCTTCTCCCGAAGGACTCAGGGCGGTTAACAGCCAAGTTAAAAACACAATATCCAACAAGTTAAAAACAAGATAAAATTAATATAACTTATGGCCGAATTATCTAAAAACTAAACAGTAGCAATCTAAAACCCCATTAAAACAGCATTTTTAGGCTAGCCCTGCTCGATGGAATAAAAGAGTCTTCAGCTCGCGGCAGACGGTCCGGAGGTCGGGGAGTTGGCGAAGCCCCGGTGGCAACTCATTCCAGAGGGCCTTATGTTGAAACTTATACTTATTTTCTCATACATGCTTGGCAAATAAATAAATAAATAAATAAATAATAATAATAATAATAATAATAATAATAATAATAATTATTATTATTATTATTATTATTATTATTATTATTATTATTATTATTATTATTATTATTATTATTTGCAACAACAAAGTCAAAACTGTTTCACATTTAATATGTGAATGCAGCAAAATCGCACAAACTGGTTACAAAGCTAGACACGACCGAGTTGCTAAATTAATCCACTGGTCATTATGTAAAAAATACCACTTGCCTGTATCCAAAAAAAAGTCATGGGAACATAAAGTAGAAAAAGTTATAGAAAATGAGAAGGTGAAGGTTTTGTGGGGCTTTCAAATAAAGACGGATCGTCACTTGGAAAAACAACACGCCAGATGTCACAGTTGCCAACCTTGAGCCGGTGAGATTTGAACTGCCGAACTGCAGCTAGCATCAGATGAAGTAGCCTGCAGTGCTGCACTGTAACCACTGCGCCACCTCGGCTCTTTTGACACCTTCTCCAACTCTCAAGGGTTGCTACTGTTGCTACTGGCCCACTAAGTAGACCGAGGTACCTGAGATTCCTTTCCTTTCCCTTCCTTTCCTTCTTTCCTTTCCTTTCCCTTCCTTTCCTTTCCTTTCCTTGCCTTTCCTTGCCTTCCCTTCCCTTCCCTTCCTTCCTTCCCTTTCCTCCTTTCCTTTCCTTTCCTTTCCTTTCCTTTCCTTCCCTTCCCTTCCCTTCCCTTCCCTTCTTTCCTTCCCTTCCCTTCTTTCCTTCCCTTCCCTTTCCTTCCCTTCCCCTCCCTTCCTCCTTTCCTTCCCTTTCCTTTCCTTCCCTTCCCTTCCCCTCTCTTCCCTTCCTCCTTTCCTTTCCTTTCTTTTCCTTTCCTTTCCTTTCCTTTCCTTTCCTTTCCCTTCCCTTCCCTTCTTTCCTTTCCTTTCCTTTCCTTTCCTTTCCTTCCCTTCCCTTCCCTTCCCTTCCCTTCCCTTCCCTCCTTTTCCCTTGGATGTGATGTCAGGTATTTCTTTGGGTCTCTATGACCATGTTGGTGTGTTGTGTTCTTCTTGGTTTTTTTTCATGGGAAGAAGGAACCGTTGCATTTTGCTCTCGCCTTGCCTGGATCTATCACCTTTTGCTTCTGTGCATTCTCAGCTCACCAACCCTCTTGCATGTGCTTGTTGACCTGTAATGTTGTTAGCTTCTGCTTATGTTTTCCCTGGCCTGTTCTTTGCCCCAAGCCTCCTCCTAATCAGATAAGAGTTGGATCGATCTGCTTTAGATCACAGGAGGTAAAAATAGCAAGAACAAAAGTGAATGTGTGGTCTTCTCTCTCTCACACACACATATACG
Organism: Ahaetulla prasina; assembly: GCF_028640845.1. Lineage (NCBI taxonomy): Eukaryota > Metazoa > Chordata > Lepidosauria > Squamata > Colubridae > Ahaetulla > Ahaetulla prasina. The sequence goes on from NC_080554.1 coordinate 7,641,741, forward strand.
CTTTCTCTCTCTTACTTTCTCTCTCTCTCTTACTTTCTTTCTCTCTCCCTCTCCCTCTCTCTCTCTCTCACTTTCTCCCTCTCTCACTTTCTCTCACTTTCTCTCTCTCTCCCTCTCTCTCACTTTCCCTCTCTCTCTTATTTTCTCTCTTACTTTTCTCTCTCTCCCTCCTTCCCTCCCTCTCCCACTTTCCCTCTCCCACTCTCTCACTTTCTTGCTCTCACTTTCTCCCTCTCTCTTACTTTCTCTTACTTTTTTCTCTCTCCCTCCCCCTCTCTCTTTCTCCCTCTCTCTTACTTTCTCCCTCTCTCTCCCTCCCTCCCTCCCTTCCTCTCCCTCTCTCTCACTTTCTCTCTCTCTTTCCTTTATCTTACTTTCTCTCACACACACTCACTTTCTCCCTCCCTCCCTCCCACTCTCCCCCTCCTTTCCTTTCTCTTCCTCTCCCTCTCCGTCTCTCTCAATTTCTCTCTCTCTCTTACTTTCTCTCTCCCTTACGTTTTGTTTCTCACACACACTTTCTCTCTCTCTCTCTCCCTCCCTTCCTCCCCCTTTTTCCGTATCTCGGTCAGACTGCCCTGGCCTCCTGAAACCCAGGTTTTTTTTTTGGTGTTTTTTTTTGTCATGTGCACAAAAAGCTGAATAAAAGGGAGCAGATCGGATTAAAGATGTTTTGTTCTTCTAATGCTCCCATTGGAATAGAGTTCCCTGGTACCTGACTCTTTTCCTTTTGCTCATTCTGATGTGGTACCTTTCCCTGAGATGCTCTGAAGAATGTAGATGTGCTCCTTTGGTCTATAATGTCAGGGATGCAAATGTTGGGGTTGTCACCGGAATGGGGGGGGGGAAATCACAAAAATGCTTGTCACTTAATTTTGGCCGTGTTCATGCCGGGGAATTCACTGGAGGAAGCAAATTACATTTGGAAGAGTTTGCGGTAAAAGGAAACCTGGCCACCAAAGAACACGGTGGATGGACGCCATCAAAGCTGATATGTTCTGTCCCCCCTCGCCTCAGTCCGAGCGATGACTTAATTAGCCGGCAACTATCAGCTCTGGCAGCAAACTAGCGAGCATCTGCCAAGTGTCTCTGTTATCTCTCTTGATGAGTCAACCAGGAACAAACAGTACTTCAGCTCTAGTTAAGCAGTTGATTTGCTTGCCACAAAGTGGTATAGCAGCCCTTGCTGCTTTTATATCCTGTGGGGTGTGGCTCCATGACTCAGCACTTCCTAGGCCTGCCCCACTCCTGCTTCTGTTGTTCCCGCCATCAGCCGGATCTGGAGGTGTGGCCTGGGGGGGGGGCGGGAAAGAGTCAGGGGATGGAGGCCTCGTTATCTCCTCCACCTGGCCTGCCTCTGGCTCCTGGAGCTGAGCCAGGGAAGCCGGTGCTCCCGAGATAAGTCCTGATGGCCCTTCCCCCTCACTTTCCAAGTCACTTTCTGCCAGGAGGCCCAGCTCGGGGGGCGCAGACACAACATGATACCAACCAGAGCAAAGAACAACTTACAGAAGTAGTGCAACATCCAAAGAGACCTGGGGAGACCTGGCCCAAAGAATCGCCAAGAGTAGGACACAACTGAATGGATGGCATCATCATCATCAAAAGTTGGGTTTACTGCTGGCTAGTGTTTGTGGCTTAGTGACACTCAGGGACACAGTGGCTCAGTGGCTAAGACGTTGAGCTTGTCGATCGAAAATGGCAGTTCAGCAGTTCGAATCCCTATTGCCGCATAATGGGATGAGCTCCCGTTACTTGTCCCAGCTTCTGCCAACCTAGCAGTTCGAAAGCATGTAAAAGAAAACACAAAAGCAAGTAGAAAAAATAGGGACCATCTTTGGTGGGAAGGAAACAGCGTTTCATGCGCTTTTGGCATTGAGTCATGCCGGCCACATGACCATGGAGACGTCTTCGGACTGCGCTGGCTCTTCAGCTTTGAAACGGAGATGAGCATCACCCCCTAGAGTCGGGAATGACTAGCACATATGTGCGAGGGGAACCTTTACCTTTAGTGTTTGTTTGCTTTCTGGTTTTCTCCTCCCTAACCTTTTTTTTCTGCAACTATCTTGGACTTCCCACATGCTGTGTGTGGTTCAATGCATGCTTTCATGACATACATCCCAGAATTCTAGGGTTGGAAGGGGCCTTGAAGGTCTTCAACTCCAACCCCCTGATTAAGGCAAGAGGTCTTATACAATCCCAATCAAATGGTTGCCAAATCTCTTCTTAAAAACCTCCCGTGATGGAGCACCCACAACTTCTGAAGGCAACTTCTGTTCCATTGGTTAGTTGTTTTGATTCAGATATTGATAACAGAAGAACAGGGTTGGAAAGGACCTCGGAGGTCTTCTAGTCCAGCCCCTTGATCAAGCAGGAGACTCTCTTCTAATTCAGACAAATGGGCTGTCCAATCTCTTCTTAAAAACCTCCAGTGATGAGCTCCCAGTACTTCTGGAGGCAAATTGTTCCACTGGTTGAATTGTTCTCACTGTTAGGAAATTTCTAGGCTGGACCTCTCTTTAACAAGCTCCCGCCAATTAATCTCACTGTAGATTAATTCTCCCCGTACTTTGATTGAGTCTTCCCGGGGACTTTTGTCCCGTTCAGAAAGAGGGAAGAGGTGAAGAAAGGACCCCCTGAGGGAGGGGATGATGAAACGAAATGTCGTGTCCCACTTCTCCGCTGACGGCCGGGTCAGGGAAATCCGAATCAGGTGTGCCTCTGCAGCTCTGCCAAAGTCCTAGCAAAGTCCTCAGGGCAGGCAGGAGACCAGAAAGTGACTTCAGCAAGATATGTTTAGACTTTGCCTGACTCAGAGATTGCCAGAAAGCAGATCCAGGCCTGCCCCTCCCTTCCTTCTGTTGCCTCCGCCTATCAAGTCTTCTGACACGAGGGTCACTCCAGTCGGCAGCTGTTGGTAATTGACCTCCCTCAGACTCACATGCTGTGGAGGAGGGGGAGGGGTCTAGTTGCTCCGTTTGCCTGGGCATGGAGCCAGGGCTGGGGGCTGGAGATATTTCCTCCTCTTCAGCCTGTCTGGGCATGGAGCCAGGGCTGGGGCCGGGAGGCATACTAGAACATTCTTCAGCGTTCAGATGCAGATAAGCAGACCCCGGCTGTGGTGGTGAGATCGGACGAGACACAACACAAAAGGACCAACAGTGGTCGCAAGGAAGTCAGTTAAGCAGTGGTGGTATTCAGCCAGTTCTATCCGGTTCTGGCGAATTGGTAGCGGCGGCTGCGAAAAGCTCCATCCACCCATCCGGATGTCATCACATCCCATTTAGCCACGTTTTTTGACGCTCGGCGGCTGCGCGGAAGGCCCTGTGCATGCACGGTGGTAGCACATTATTTATTTTATTTATTTATTTATTGTTCGCATTTTTATACCGCCCTTCTCCGAGGACTCAGGGCGGCGTACAGCATCGATAAAACACAAATACCAAAAAAATTTAAAATACAAGATATCATTACAAATCTAATTCAATAAGCTGAATATTTAAAATAAGTGTGTAAAATTATAAAAACAGAATAAGCCCCATTAAAAACCCCACTAAAAACCCTCGATTAAAATTTATCATTAGGCCAGCCCTGCTTGATGAAAGAAGAAAGTTTTGAGCTCGCGCTTAAAGGTCCGAAGATCAGGGAGAAGGCGTAGCCCCACAGGCAGTTCATTCCACAGGGCAGGAGCCCCCACAGAGAATACTCTTCCCCTGGGGGCCGCCAGCCGACATTGTTTGGCTGATGGCACCCTAAGGAGGCCCTCCCTGTGAGAGCGCACAGGTTGATGGGAGGCTACTGGTGACAGCAGGAGGTCCGGTAAATATCCCGGTCCCATGCCATGGAGCGCTTTAAAGGTGATGACCAAAACCTCGAATCGCACTCATTTGTGAACCGGTAGCGAAAGTAGGTGAATACCACCCCTGCAGTTAAGGAGGATTCCACTCAAGTACAAGCTGAGAAAACCTAGGAGAAAACCCAGTCAGTACAAGCTGAGAAAACCCAGGAGAAGAAATGACTTCCAGGAAGCTGGAAGATAATTTCCGGCAAGTTGTTCGGCTCCAGCCAGCAGATCATCAGTGCTTGGCTTTAGTTCTTATTGTAATCGGTCGTAGTCAGAATTTCTTTACAATAAAAACCTGCCCTTGGCCAACGATTGGGGTTTTTTTTTTTTTTTGGTTGCTTCCCCAAAGAAAAGCAGTGGGGAGTTGACCCCAAATAGACTTTAGCAATTGGCAGAAGAGAGGCTGATGCAGAAGACAACTCGGTCCAAGAATCTGTAACTCAGAAACAATTCTTGAACATTCTTGTTCCCTTTCTCTCTCTCTCTCCCTCTTTTTTTTTTTTAATAAAATAAAATCAAAATTGGACATGTAGTTAATACGATTCTGGGCTGGTTGCCTTTGGATTGATCCCTAAATAAATAATCAGACTTAAAAATATCCCTTTTCTTTGCCTCTTTAATTTCGTCTGGGCCGCATTGTCCCCCTCCTCTCCCTGGTTTTTCCCCCCCCTTTTTTTGGGGAGGGGGGAAAGGACTTAACTAGTGTAGAAGAAAAGATAATTCTGGTGCCAGCAGCTCCATCCCAAACTGAAAACAGGATGCAGCACTGTGGGTCCTTTCTGTGCTGGTTTGTGCAACGCAGTCGTCCCCCCACCCCAGTCGAAACCCAAAATTAGACTCATATTTTTGGGTTTGGGTTTGCCCGTGTGGAAAGCTGTTGTGTTGTTCTGCCCGCTTCCTAATGTGGTGGAGGTTTTGCACCCACTTACTCCCATGTTTTTCTGCCTCTTCTAAAACAAAACAAAACACAAATCAGAAGGATCCAGGACAAATAAACAAGAAGGAAGGACCATCTGCCCACAGGAGACATGCCAGCGCGATAGAGTGGTTAAGCTAAGGAGGACCCTCCAGATGTTGCTCTTCCATCATTCCCAACTGTGATGGGCTGGCTGACCCACAAACACAGGGAGCTGTAGTTCTCTAACGTTTGTGAGGTGTGAAGACCTGGATTCAAAGACTCCTGGAGGAGATCAACCCTGACTGCTCTTTAGAAGGCCAGATCCTGAAGATGAAACTCAAATACTTTGGCCACCTAATGAGAAGAAAGGACTCCCTGGAGAAGAGCCTCATGCTGGGAACGATTGAGAAAGAAGATTGAGAAAGATTGAGAAAGAAAAAAAGATTGAGAAAGAAGAAGAGGACGGCAGAGAATGAGGTGGTTGGATGGAGTCACCAAAGAAGTCGGCGTGAGATTAAATGGACTCCAGAGGATGGTAGAGGACAGGAAGGTCTGGAGGAACATTGTCCATGGGGTCGCAATGGGTCAGACACGACTTCGCAACAAAAGGGATGGAAGGGACCTTGGAGGTCTTCTAGTCCAAGGTTCTAGGAACACTGCTATCATGTCAAGGGTGACATGATAGCAGTGTTCCAATATTTGAGGGGCTGCCCCAAAGAAGATGGGGGGTGTCAACCTATTCTCCAGAGCCCTTGAAGGCAAGACAAGAAGCAACAGATGGAAACCAGTCAAGGAGAGAAGCAACCTAGAACTAAATTTTCTTACAGTTAGAACAATCAATCAACGGGACAGCTGGTCTTCAGAAGTTGTGGAGGTTAAAAACACTGGAGGTTTTTAAGAAGAATCTGGACAACCATTTGGTATCATATTTTTTTTCCTGCCTGAGCAAGACTTGAAGACCTCAAAGGTCCCTTCCAAGTCGGTAATTCTGTTACTCTGTCCTGTCCAAGGCGGGAATCTTTCTACCATCCTCGGACCAATCTTCTCTTGAAAATCTCCAACAATGGAGCACCCACTCGGCAACTTTATGATAGGTGGACCTCATCTCCAGGATTCCCTGGCCAGCGTGGGTGGACTTCAGCTCCCATCCTTCATCTGACTGCTTGAGTTTAGAGGCACATTTTGATTGGATGGGTCTTCTCCATCAGCGCCATGCACTGCAGACCACCAATGCAAGAAATAAAGAACATCAGGTGAACATAAGTGTGGATTTCTTGGGATAGCTTGCATCTCTCTGGCAACTCCTCCCCCTAACCCAGCGATAAAATATTCTAAGCATTTAGCAAGCAAGCACATCAAAGGGATGGGAAATTTATAGCTATTTCTCCAAGTTTGGAGCCTTCTTTTTTTTAACTGTATTTCACCCAAGTCTTCTAAAAAAAAGGCAAGCCCCATGCCAATCCATATTTATATACTAGCTTATCCCAACCTTGAAATTGGATTTAAGATTTTTCAGAGGAGCAGGTCCATATCTGAGGATGGGCCCTACAATGGGAATGTTTCTGTCTGGGTTTGTGAGTCAGACATGGATAACAGAGTAACCGAATTGGAAGGGACCTTGGAGGTCTTCCAGTCCAACCCCTTGCTCAAGCAGGAGAGACCCTATGACATTTCAGATAAATGGTTGTCCAATCTCTCCTTAAAAACTTCCCGTGAAGGAGCACCCATAACGTCTGGAGGCAAGTTGTTCCACTGGGTAATTGTTCTCCCTGTTTTTTTTTTAATTTGCATTTATATCCCGCCCTTCTCCAAAGACTCAGGGCGGCTTACACTATGTCAAGCAATAGTCTTCATCCATTTGTATATTATATACAAAGTCAACTTATTGCCCCCAACAATCTGGGTCCTCATTTTACCTACCTTATAAAGGATGGAAGGCTGAGTCAACCTTGGGCCTGGTGGGACTTGAACCTGCAGTAATTGTAATTGCAGGCAGCTGTGTTAATAACAGACTGCATTAGTCTGTTGAGCCATTAGGAAATTGCTCTTTAGTTCTACTTTGGATCGCTCCTTTGTGAGCTTCCATTCCAGCCTTTAGCTGCTCTGAAGAACAGACTGATCCGCTCTTCTTTGTGGCAGCCCCCCAGATATCGGAACATTGCTATCATGTCACACAGATACACGCCTCTAGTTTTTCTTTTCATTAAACTAGACGTGCCCAATTCCAGCAACCGTTTTTCATACGTTTTAGCCTCCACTCCCCTAATCATCTGTGTTGCTCTTCTCTGCACACTTTCTAGAGTCTCAACGTCTTTTTTTATATGGTGGTGATCAAAACTGGCTCCAGTGTGACCTTATCGAGGCATTACAAAGTGGTACTAACACTTTGCGTCTTCTTGATTCTTTCCCTCTGTTCATGCAGCCTAGGATTTATTGTTGTTATCTCCCTTGACATGATAGCAGTGTTCCTAGGACATTGAAGACCTCCAAGGTCCCTTCCATCCCTTTTGTTGCTGTTAGTTGTGAAGTTGTGTCTAACCCATCGTGACCCCCATGGACAACATTCCTCCAGGCCTTCCTGTCCTCTACCATCCTCTGGAGTCCATTTAAGCTCACACCAACTGCTTCGGTGACTCCATCCAGCCACCTCGTTCTCTGCCATCCCCTTCTTCTTTTGCCCTCCATCTTTCCCAGCATCAGGCTCTTCTCCAGGGAGTCCTTCCTTCTCATTAGGTGGCCAAAGGATTTCAGTTTTATCCTCAGGACTCCATCCAACCACCTCGTTCTCTGCCGTCCCCTTCTTCTTTCTCAATCTTTTTTTCTTTCTCAATCTTTCTCTCTTCTTTCTCAATGTTCTTTCTCAATCGTTCCCAGCATGAGGCTCTTCTCCAAGGAGTCCTTCCTTCTCATTAGGTGGCCAAAGTATTGGAGTTTCATCTTCAGGATCTGGCCTTCTAAAGAGCAGTCAGGGTTGATCTCCTCTAGGACTGACCGGTTTGATCGCCTTGTGTTGATAAAAGAGGGGCCCCACTAACTTCTTAAAATAGAGATAAGTTCTCCTGGAGAACAATCTCTCTGTGTGGTCATGAAGAGTCAACACCTCCTTGATAGCACATAATCAATCAAAGCGGAAGGAGGACTGATCTAGCTATTTGACCTTAATGCCAAGATGTAATACAGCAGAGATGGGGTAGAAAGAGAGAGAGAGGGAGGGAGGGACTGATCCCACCCTCAGTTCTACCTCCATCCAATTCTGGCATGTGGACCCGGACAAATTGATCCTGAAGGAATGCAGCCCTTGTCTGAGGTGGGAGTTGGAAGTTACTCGCCCATAATCATCATTCTGATAAATCTCAGGAATGTTTTAAATGGACGGGATGGATCAAGTTTTCTCCGAAGAAGCAGGTTCACAATGCCTTCTTCTCTGCAATCCATTGTGAGGCATTCCAGACATCGCAGTCTGCTGTTTATAAGAGCTCGGCCAATGTCTTATCAGCTTTTCGGCCTTGCCAAGTTCCAGTTTGTTACCAGGAACAATGAAAATCAACTCTGGTGGGCCAACTTCATGCGGCTTCAACTCTCCAGCTTGTAAGGGGGAGACAAACCAGCTCTTGAATTAATCAAAGGGAGAAGCAAACCTAGAACAGGGGAGAAATTTGCTGACAGAACAGTGGAACAACTTGCCTTCAGAAGATGTGGGTGCTCCAACACTGGAGGCTTTATGGAAGAGACTGGACAGCCACCTGTCTGAAATGGTAGAGGGTCTCCTGCTTGAGCAGGGGGCTGGACTAGATGACCTCCAAGGTCCCTTCCTACTCTGCTATTCTGTTATCTCTTGGATTTCTGACCCTCACTTTGCTCTGGGGGGGTTTGTCCCAGTGAAAGCTAATTTTTAATATAACACTGTCTGTCTGAAATGGTAGAGGGTCTCCTGCTTGAGCAGGGAGTTGGAGTAGATGACCTCCAGGGCCTCTTCCACGTCTGCTCTGATTGATGGATTGATTGATGGATTGATTGATTGATTGAACCAGCAGAATGGCTTGCCTTCAGAAGTTGTGGGTGCTCCATTTTCCAACATCATATTTATGTACAAACTATTATCCATCATTAATCATTAATCATTATTTATTACTGATTCAGGCCTGCCCGACTGCCACTTCCTTTCTTCACAACCTCCCTCTCTACCCTCTACTACTTTCACATCCTTCATCTCCTTCACTTTACTACTTCCTCTCCTCCTTCTTCACTCCTCCCTTCTTCTACCCTATCTAACCTTCTTATTCCCCTCCTCCTTCTCAACTCTTTCCTACCTACTTTCTTCCCTCCTTCTGCTCCTCTCTCCCACATGTCCTGAATAGTATAGGGTCTCCTGCGTGAGCAAGGAATGGGACTTAAAAGACCTCCAAGGTCCCTTCCAGCTCTATTCAATTCAACCTTAAACTACCGAACAACATGGTTCACGTCACTCGCGAAGCCTCGAAAAGTTGACTGAGTTTAAGATGACGTAAGCTGAATCTCTTGCGCGAATGCCTAAACTACATTGGATGGAGCAAGAGAGTGCATGGATTGTGTCAGCTTTCTGCATCTGACAGCTCGTTTTTTTTCATACATGGGTTTGTCATACATGTTTTTTCATACATGGGTTTGTCTCCGTTCTTCGTGAGAATCTGTCAAACCTGGGACCAAAGGGAGCTGCTACTTTTCTTGATGCCGGAAACGGGTCAACCTTGCGATCGCATTTAGCAATAGCACTTAGACCTATATACCACTTCACAGTGCTCTACAGCCCTTTCTCTAAGCGGTTTACAGAGTCAGCCTACGGTCCCCAACAACCTGGGTCCTCATTTTACTGACCTCGGAAGGAGGGAAGGCTGGGTTAACCTTGAGCTGGTCAGGATCAAACTTCTGGCAGTGGGCAGAGCTAGCTGGCAATACTGCATTCTAACCACTGCGCCACCATGGCATGGAAGGAAGGAAGGAAGGAAGGAGAAAAGGGAAGGAGAGAAAGAAGAAAGGGAGGGAAGGAAGGTAGGAGGCAATAGCAATAGCACTTATGTACCACTTCACAGTGTTTAACAGCCCTCTCTAAGCGGTTTACAGAGTCAGCACATTGCCCCCAACAATCTGGGTCCTCATTTTACCCACCTCGGAAGGATGGAAGGAGAAGTCCAGCTTGAGCCTGGTGAGATTCGAACTGCCAAATTGCAGGCAGCCGTCAGGCAGCAGAAGTAGCCTGCAGTGCTGCACTCTAACCGCTGCGCTACCGAGGCTCTTATTTTTGCCTTTTGTTGTTGTTGAAGCGTCTTCTCTCTAGAGTGGTAGCCGCTTTCGAGAAAATGGCTATTGAACCCCTTCTGCCTCTTCTCCTTTTTTCCCCCCCCTCCTTGTTCTTTTTTCTTGTCCAAACCACAAAGCTTGGCACGGAGCTCGGGGGTGGGTGGGCCCCCCCCCACGGTAATTTCTTTTCCACTGTGTTCCTTTTCTTTGTCTTTCTGGCTGGACCTCCGCGACATTTTGGGGTCAGTCCAGCAGCTGCCCTCCTTGAAAAGGGCAGTTTTGAGAATATTTCACAGTGACCTGCCAACGCTGGGAACAGGTCTTCCCTGGGAAAGAAAACAAATGAGGCCGGGGGAGAGAAATACAGTACTGAAGCTACATTTTCTCCCGTCTACCTAATCTTTTCCTGGCTCCCCCTAACCCGTGTCAGTGGGGGCCAGCCTTGCCAAGAAGGTAAGAGAGGGTAGGACGTGCTGACTCGGAAAACCAAAGCTGGAATCCAACAAGGGAGATGTTCACTGTCTGTCTTACGTTCCGGCAAAAGACTTTTCCTTTTAATAACTTGGAGAAGAACTTCTCTCTTCATCCAGACAGCTCGGTCTCCCTTTTCTCTTGGACTCCCATTGAGCCCGAGCAGAAGGATTTATGGAGGGTCTTAAACGTAATCAGGAACAAATTAGCTGCTGTACCGGAGAAGATCGCAAGCTTGGACTCTTCTCCGAATGAATCAACTCGGCGCAACGGAGCAGACCAGGGCTGGCTAGCTTAAACTCAACACATGACTTTAATTGCAGGTGCGCTGTTGATCTACTGCCGCTTTTTTGTGTTGTTTTAAAGCCACGATGCCTGGTATGAACAAAGAATATTTTTCCCCGCAACAAGGACATGAAAGACCTGAGTGGTCCTAGGTGCTCTCTGAGCTTGGTGGTTTTCTTCAGTTCTAGAAGGCTGTAGGGTTTATGGAGGAGTAGGAGGAGTAGGAGGAGTAGGCGGACTGTGAGGTCCTCCATGCTGTCTGAACTTGGTGGTTTTCTTGCAGACATGTCATGACCCAACTAGATAACATCATCAGTGCTAGAAGGGTGAGAGCAAACCCCACATCCTTCTAGCTCTGATGATATTACCTAGTTTTTTTTTAATTTGCATTTATATCCCGCCCTTCTCCGAAGACTCAGGGCGGCTTACACTATGTCAAGCAATAGTCTTCATTCTATTTGTATATTATATACAAAGTCAACTTTTATTGCCCCCAACAATCTGGGTCCTCATTTTACCTACCTTATAAAGGATGGAAGGCTGAGTCAACCTTGGGCCTGGTGGGACTTGAACCTGCAGTAATTGCAAGCAGCTGCTGTTAATAACAGACTGCATTAGTCTGTTGAGCCACCAGAGGCCCAGTTGGGTCATGAAACATCTGTAAGAAGACAACCCAGCTCAGAGAACACTGAGGACCCCACAGTCCTCTTCCCCTTCCTTCTCTTCATCCTCCCCACAAATCCCTTTCCCTTCTAGCAATGATGATATTATCTAGTTGGGTTATGAAACATCTGTAAGAAAATAACCCAGCTTGGAGGATGCCACACTCCTCCTCCTCCTTCTTCTCCTCTCCTTCCCATCGCCTTCTCATCCCCTGTTGTGACTCGTCCTCTTCTCAGCCGGGCCCCTCCGGTCTCCAAACCGGGCCTTTTATCAGACTCCGAGTCTGATAATGTAGATGAACGGCCTGTCATGCCTCCAGCCCCGGGCCCTGGCCCCATGCCCGGAGAGGATTCAAGGAGTGAAGCCCAATAAATCTCACTCATACAGCGTGTGTTCCTTTGGCTCAGCCTTCAGAGCAGGAAGCCAGCCAAGTGCTGGAATTACTCGGCCCTACTCCCTTTGACTCCTCCCTTTCCCAGACGTTGACAGCAGATCCAGCTGAAGACAATTCAGATTAGGAGGACCCTCGCTTCCGGAGATCTGAGAGGTGACGCCAGCAGAAGGAGGGGTGGGGCAGGCCTGGATAAATTCTGAGTCATGGAGCCACACCTCACAGCCTATATAAAGGACCTGCTTTTGGCATTCCAACCTTGAGTCAAGCAAAGTCTTATCTAGGTTGCTGCTACCGGACCCTATCGCTGAAGTCACAACTTGGACTCCTGCCTGCCCTGATAAACCTCGAAGGAACTTGGCAAGCTGCAGAGGCTTCGTTGCCAAGTTTGTTACGGACTCGTTCGTCGGAGTGGAAGTGGGACATGACATCCCCTCCAAAAACCCTACATCCTTCTAGAACTGAAGAAAACCACCAAGCTCAGAGAGCACCCAAGACAACCCCCACAAAAATAACACTCTACCTCGGAAGAACTCGAAAATGTGACCTGCCTGTCAGGTAGAGAAAGGAATCGTTTGCGTTTCTCTGATTTGAAAACAGGGTTGTTATTCAGTCTCCACCCCACTCACTCACCCACCCAACCTCAGGAAACGAATATGCCGCAAAACAGATGGTGGGGGTCTTCAGGTTTCTGGCGTGCATGCACGCGCGACGATAACCTGGCCTTCATGCGTGCAGCAGTGCCGGAAACTGGAAGAGGTGGTCTTCCGTTTTCCTGCATGAGCATGTGCGCCAGCCAGCTGATCGTCACATGCACATGCGTGCCGGAAGCCCAGAAGAGTAGATACCCCTTCAGATATCAGAACCTTGTTTCGATTGTTTAATGGAGGGGTGGGCTTCAAAGGTTTTAGCAAGGGGTTCTCTGCCCTGTTGCTGGGTGGGCGTGGCCATGATGGGCATGGCCTAGTCAGCCTGCTGCACCGCGGCAGGGTGATGGTGGCCTTTTTGTCCTCCCCGGGCTCCAGAGGCTTTTCTTGAGCCTCCGGGAGGGCAAAAATGCTCTCTGGAGGCCAGAAACAGGCCCATTTCCAGCCTTCCTGAACTTACGGTAGATCCATTTTTCGCCCTCCCCGAGTCTCCATGCGCACCCTTGCACTTACCTGCATCCAAAATGGGCCACATAGGGATTCCTGGGAGGGGAGGGCAGGGGAGGGGAGGGGAGGGCAGGGCAGGGCAGGGCCAGCCAGGAGTGGGACTTGAGGGGTTTCTCCAAACTGCACAGAATCTTAGCTAGAGGTTCTCCCGAATTCCTGCGAACGCCCCCGGCAGCCCACCCCGGTTTAATTGTTCTCCCCGTTAGAAAATTTTCTCCTTAATTCTTCCATATTTTCTTTTTTTAAAAAAACAAAAACAACAACAACAACACATTTTCAGCGTTGGGAGTTCCCGGAGACAAGAAACCTCTAAGCATCCTCCCTCTTTCTGTGTTCCGGTGTTAGCCACTTGGTGTGTGAGTTCCGTGTTAGCCACTTGGTGTGTGAGTTCTATGTTAGCCACTTGGTGTGTGAGTTCCGTGTTAGCCACTTGGTGTGTGAGTTCCGTGTTAGCCACTTGGTGTGTGAGTTCCGTGTTAGCCACTTGGTGTGTGAGTTCCATGTTAGCCACTTGGTGTGAGTTCCGTGTTAGCCACTTGGTGTGTGAGTTCCGTGTTAGCCACTTGGTGTGTGAGTTCCGTGTTAGCCACTTGGTGTGTGAGTTCCGTGTTAGCCACTTGGTGTGTGAGTTCCGTGTTAGCCACTTGGTGTGTGAGTTCCATGTTAGCCACTTGGTGTGTGAGTTCCGTGTTAGCCACTTGGTGTGTGAGTTCCGTGTTAGCCACTTGGTGTGTGAGTTCCGTGTTAGCCACTTGGTGTGTGAGTTCCGTATTAGCCACTTGGTGTGTGAGTTCCGTGTTAGCCACTTGGTGTGTGAGTTCCGTGTTAGCCACTTGGTGTGTGAGTTCCGTGTTAGCCACTTGGTGTGTGAGTTCCGTGTTAGCCACTTGGTGTGTGAGTTCCGTGTTAGCCACTTGGTGTGTGAGTTCCGTGTTAGCCACTTGGTGTGTGAGTTCCGTGTTAGCCACTTGGTGTGTGAGTTCCGTGTTAGCCACTTGGTGTGTGAGTGTGCGCGCGCAAGGATTCAGAGTACTTTCTCTGTACACTCTATAAACCCACACAAGTCTATAGTCTTCTGAGTTTCTTTTTCTTTTTCTTTCCCCTAACCGCTCGGTCCTATTAAGAAATTGGAACGGCATGCCGCGAGGATAGAAAGGAAGAAAGAGAGAGAGAGAGAGAGACAGAGGCGGAGTCATTAAGTAATTGAATTGTAATGATCTAATTTATCCTGGCGCTGGCAATGTTATTTCACAGTATAACTTGAGAAAAAATGTCAGCAAAGGAAAGTGTTGGTGGTGGGGGAGTTACTTCCTTGGTAGGGAGACAGCCCAGAGAAGCTGCTGTCACTCACCTGGAGACGGTTGGAAGCCTTGGCTTCTCGGATTATAGTCGGTGGTGGGGAACCTATGATTCGCGTGCCAGAGGTGGCACTCACAGCGCTCTCTACGGGCACGCCCCAGCCCAGCTCCATCACAATGATTCTCCCACAGGAGAGAGGGAGGGAGGGAGGGAAATACAGAGGGAGGGAGGGGAAGAGAGAGAGAGGGAGAGAAAAAGAGAGGGAGGGAGGGAGAGGGAGGGGAAGAAAGAGGGAGGGAGGGAGGGAAATACAGAGGAAGGGAGGGGAAGAGAGAGAGAGAGAGGGAGGGAAAGAGAGGGAGAGAAAAAGAGAGGGAGGGAGGGAGAGGGAGGGGAAGAGAGAGAGAGGGAGGGAGGAAGGGAAATACAGAGGAGGGAGGGAGAGAGAGAGGAGGAGGAAGAGAGGAGAGAAAAGAGAGGGAGGAGGGAGGAAGAGAGGAGAGAATGAGAGAGGAGGAAGGAAGAGAGAGGAGGAGGGAAGAGAGGAGGAAAGAGCGGTAGAGAAAAGAGAGAGGGGAAGAGAGGGAGGGAAAGAGCGGTAGAGAAAGAGAGAGGGAGGGGAAGAGAGGGAGGGAAAGAGCGGTAGAGAAAGAGAGAGGGAGGGGAAGAGAGAAAGAGAGGGAAGAAAAGCGAGGGAGGGAAAGAGAGAGGGAGGGAGGGAGGGGAAGAGAGAAGGAGGTGAGGGAGAGAAAGAGAAAGGGGGGAAGCGAGGGAGAGAAAGAGAGAGGGAGGGAGGGGAAAAGAGGGAGGGAGAGAAAGAGAGGGGAGAAGAGAGAAGGAGGGAAAGAGAAATCACATTACAAAAGTTTTTTTTTCTTTTTTATTGTTGCTAAACGTAGTATTTCAAAAGCGGGGTGGAGGAAGGGAAATGAAGGGGCGTAAAAGTGCATTTATCACGTTTCCCCCCCCCTCAGAACAATTAGCTGAACTCTGCCTCCTTTATCATTATTTTAGGTAGCAAAAACCTCAGGATTCAGGTTAAATCGCCCATGTTTGGCCCTCGGCGATAAATAAGTGGGGTTTTGGGGGTTGCAGTTGTGTGGGCCCCCTCGGCCTGTAAAAGGTAGCTGATCTAGGTGAATCCAAAAAATTAAAAAAAAGGAAAGGAAGGGGGGGGAGAAAAAAAACCCCCCAAACCAACCACTACGCATTCCTCTTCCCGTTGTTTTGATATCGTTTGTCTTCGTTATTTATTTCTCAACTCTGCCTGTCGCCTCCGTGGAGGGGGCGAGTCTAGGTGGCTTACACAATTGCGATTACAACATCTGGCGGCGGGGGGGGGGGAAGAAGAAGAAGAAGAAAAAAGCAGTTAAAAACAAACAAACAGAATGAGTACACGTGTGTGTGTGTGTGTGTGTGTGGTGGGGGGGTTGTATGGGAGAATAATACTACGCCTCCTCCAAGGGAGCAGATCTTGCCAGCTACGACTGGACGAAACGATTAGGTTTTTATAGCTTTTGGGATGGACGGGCCCGAAGGGAAGGTCGAGGTGATATCGCCCTGCGGGAAGGAATAAATATTCCAGTTTTGAAGGAAGGTAGAAGCTGAGGGTGGGAGGGGGGTGTTAGTGGGGGTTAGGGGGGGTGGAAACGGTCAGAATGAAAGCCTTGATCGTGCCCACTGGAGATATTGAGGTTTCGTTTCTAAGCGGTTGAAATTAAATAAACGATAGTTGCTGAAACAGATTTGAGCAGGCATCCTCCAGCCAGCAATACAAGGGCAGGGATTTGGTTTCCTGGAGAACACTTCCAAATGTTCTTGTAAAGAATTCCTTTCTTCCTTCTCCCTCCTTTCCCTTCTCCCTTCTCTCATCTCTCCTTCTTTCCTTCCTTCCTTCCTTTCTCCCTCCCTCCCTCCTGCCGGCCCTCTTCTTTCACCTCTCCTTTCTTCCTTCTTTCCTTCCCCTTTCCATCCTTCCCTCCTCCTTCTCTCATCTCTCTCTCTCCTTCCTTCCTTCCCTCACTCTTTCCTTCCTCCCTTCCTTCCTTTCTCCTCCTTTCCATCCTTCCTTCCTCCTCTCTCATCTCTCTCTCTTCTTCCTTCCTTCCCTCCTTCCTTCCTCCCTCCCTTCCTTTCTCCCCCTTTCCATCCTTCCTTCCTCCTTCTCTCATCTCTCCCTCTCCTTCCTTCCTTCTCTCCCCCCTCTCTCTCCTTCCTTCTTTCCTTCTTTCCCTCCTTCCTTCCCCTTTCCATCCTTCCTTCCTTCTCTCATCTTTCTCTCTCTCCTCTCTCCCTTCTCTCACCTCTCCTTCCTTCCTTCTTCCTTCCTTCCCCTTTCCATCCATCCCTCCTCCTTCTCTTATCTCTCTCTCACTCCTTCCTTCCCTCCTTCCCAGTGGTAGCATCAAATAATTTAACAACCGGTTCTCTGCCCTAGTAATTTCTTCCAACAACCAGTTTGCCAAACTGCTCAGAAAGTTAACAACCGGTTCTCCCGAAGTGGTGCGAACTGGCTGAATCCCACCACTGCTCCTTCCCCTTTCCCTCCTTCTGTCCTCCTTCTCTCATCTCTCTCTCTCTCTCTCCTCCCTCCCTCCCTCCCTCCCTCCTGATATCATTTGGTAAAGGACATTCTTAATAATAGAAATAAAGGCAGCTCTGTTGCAAAAGCTTTGCTGACGTTCAAGAGATGTTGGGATTCATATTTATTGGGTTCCAGGTCTGCAAAAAAAAAACAACGGTCTGATTAAACAGTAAGAAGTGGAACCTATTCAGGACCCTGGAAGCATCACAGTTTTCCTCTGCTTTCTCTCCTTCCTTCGTTTAGTTCGGTCTCTCACTGTTTTCCCCTCCTTCCCTTCCCCCCTTTCCTCACACAGGCCGCATGTGGGATAAATAGAGGCTTCCAATTACTAAGACTTTGTCCTCACTAAACTTGGTGTTTCGCAAGTATCAGGAGTAGAACAAAATAAGGGATGACCCTGGAGCCTGGAGTTTCTTGGCTGGCCTCAAGCCACCAAAATCAGTCTCCCTCGGCCAACTCTGAATCCGCTCTGTTGTTATTTTCTAACCCTGCCCTGTTTATTTTTGTTTACTTCTCTTTGCTTTCATACAGGTTTGTGTGTTAAGATACAGATGCATGACTACGAGCCACTGGGTAAGAAGTCTCTTGAGGATCTTAGGGTCACTTAGACAGAACACCGACAATGGGGATTTGTCGAGCACATGGAACGGCCTGTTCCCTAGTGAAGGTAGCAAATCTATAGCACATGGAAATCCCCCGGTTTTGTTTAATGAGAAGACTTATTTTATTTATTTATTTATTTATTTTGTCACAACAGTATATATAAGCATAAGCATGAAAGTAACTATATAATATATAAGCATATATATATAAGCATAAGCATGCAATAACTATATTAATTGGATATAATGAAAGAAAACAATAGGACAGGAACGGTAGGCACGTTTGTGCTCTTATGCACGCCCCTTACGGACCTCTTAGGAATGGGGTGAGGTCAATGGTAGATAGTTTTTGGTTAAAGCTTTGGGGACTTTGAGAAGAGACCACAGAGCAGGTAGTGTGTTCCAAGCATTAACAACTCTGTCACAGAAGTAATATTTTCTGCAATCAAGATTGAAGCGGTTAACATTAAGTTTAAATCTATTGTGTGCTCGTGTTTTGTTATGATTGAAGCTGAAGTAGTCTTTGACAGGAAGGACATTGCAATAGATGATTCTATGAGTTAAACACAGGTCCTGTCGAAGGCGACGGAGTTCCAAGTTTTCTAAGCCTAGGATTTCAAGTCTGGTGGGATAAGGTATTTTGTTGTTTTCAGAGGAATGGAGAACTCTTCTTGTAAAATATTTCTGGACACGTTCAATTATATTGATGTCTGAAATGTGGTATGGGTTCCAGACAGGCGAGCTGTATTCAAGAATTGGTTATATCCTGTTTGCGCAGAGGAACAACTGTCAACGGAGAGAAACCAGTTCCAAAATAAATGGGGCAAATAGTTTGGGTTTGGGTTTCTAAGGATACACGTGATTCCATAAGGGTGCTGATAATGGAGAATATTTGTAGCTCAGGGTTGAAATGGAGGGGCCCTGGGTGCTCTTTGTGCTTGGTGGTTTCCTTGTCAACATTTCATGACCCAACTAGGTAACATCATCAGTGCTGAGAGAGCAAGCTCCACTCCTTTCTAGTGCTGATAATGTTACCTAGGTGGGTTATGAAACATCTTCAAGTAAACAAGCAAGCTCAGAGAACACCAAAGACCCCACAGTCATCCTCTTCCTCCTCCTCCATACAGACCCTCACTTCCTTCTAGCACTGATGATGTTACCTAGCTTGAATAATGAAACGTCTGCAAGAAAACAACCAAGCTCAGAAAGCACCAAGCACCCATCGTAAATGGTGCTCCTTGTGCTAAATTATAATTCCCTTATTTTTTGGAGTATAAGACGCACCTTTCCCCTCCAAAAAAAGAGGGTGAAAATCTGGATGCCTCTTATAATCCAAATGTAGCCCCACCCAGCTTTTCAAACAGAAGTTTCAGAGGCTGAAAAAAGCATCAGAAACAAAGCTTCAGAAAAGAAGCCCCCAACCAGAGCTTCAGAAAAAAAGCCTCCAACCAGAGCTTCAGAAAAAAAGCCTCCAAAAAGAGCTTCAGAAAAAAAGCCTCCAAATAGAGCTTCAGAAAAAAAGCTTCCAAACAGCGTTTCAGAAAAGAAGCCCCAAACAGAGCTTCAGAAAAAAAAAAGCCCCCAAACAGAGTTTCAGAGGCTTTTTTTCTGAAGCTGTTTCAGAGGCTTTCAGAGCCATAAAAAAGTTTTTTCTAAAACCGAATTTCAGAAGTTTTAGAGGCAGAGAAAAAAGCAAGGCACAGAGCCCACAACCAAGGAAACTGTTGCTAAAATTCACCTCTGGGAAAAGCTGATTGGAGGTATTCTGGGAGGCCGATCCACCTGCCAATCAGCTTTTTTTCTTATTTTCCTCCCCAAAAACTAAAGTGCGTCTTATACTCCAAAAAATATGGTAATTAGCTATATTAATATGAGGAGATTCTCCATTAGTGGTAGATCTCATCTGCAGAAAATTCCAGGACATTTCAATGTTGAGACCCCAAAAAAGAAGATCATCGGTGGGTTTTAAATGTGGTCTCTGTGGATCATCTGATCCATCCCTCTCATACGGAAGGTTTCAAGTACGATCTTTGATCAACCAACAGACGGTTTTATTTCCAAGTCAGAGTAGATCCCCTCGGGCAATTCCCCATGTGGGTTGCAATTGGTAGGACATTCCTCTAGATGGATCCGGATGGATGCGCGGCCAAAACAAAGCAGAGCGCACGGCCACCGATCAGCGATGAAGTATGTCAGGAGAAGGCCAAGCGGTGGGTCACATCTGATGCGACAATACTCTTCCAAGCTGTTGACAGGCTTGTGAAAACGTGCGGTTCACAACTGGCCTGTGATACATATGTTAGCAATTCACTGTTCCTCTCTGTCTCCTTGCCCTCTGCCAACTTTGACGAGAAGAAAAGGGTGGCGGGGAAACGGCGTGATGAAAACCAGACTGGGATTGGAAGTTGAGGGCTTTCTGCCAGAGGAGTTAATCTGTGCAAATGTTTCTAATTTGCATAATTTAGTTCCAGGGCAAGAGCTTGGCTTCCCCCCCACCCTCCCCAAGACACTTTTGACATTGGTTTGTCGAGTCGCACCGTGTTGCCACCCTTGGGCATTAGAGGGGAGAGACGTCAGCCATCCCAACTTGGTCAATAGAAAAGAATGATTCCCAGACTCATAGCCAGTGAAAGTATATTTTACTGAAGCAAAGTACTTTTTTCTGTGTCACATGAGAAAAGTACACCTTCCTTCCCCTGTCCTCACCACTTTCCATAGAGGGATGATCGAGAGCATCCTAATCATATGGCATTACTGCCTGGTTTGGAAGCATTCCTGCTTTGGACAGGAAGGCAGCGCAGAGAGTGGTGAGGACAGCAGAAAAAGATTATTGGAAATTCACTTCCTTCCATCCAGGACATATCATATAAGTGATGCTTGAGCAGAGTCCGCAGGATTGTCTGGAATGCTACACATCCTCTTCACAACCTGTTTTCCTTCTTACCTTCTGGAAGGGGGCTTCATGGTACCTGAAGCAGAACATCCAGATCCAGTTGCAATTTTGTTCCATGTAGCATCAACCATGTGAACTCCCAAGTTTCTTCTTTCCGCTACGTATTCAAAATGGACAGTGATTAATATGTATATACATGAATACATGTATTCATTGTTATGTTATGTTATGTTATGTTATGTTATGTTATGTTATGTTATGTTATGTTATGTTATGTTATGTTATGTTATGTTATGTTGTAGAGTAGAGTAGAGTAGAATAGTATTTTTGAATAGAATAGAATAGAAAATGTAGAATGGAATGGAATGGAATGGAATGGAATGGAATGGAATGGAATAGAATGGAATAGAATAGAATAGAATAGAATAGAATAGAATAGAATAGAATAGAATAGAATAGAATAGAATAGAATAGAATAGAATTTTTTTATTGGCCAAGTGTGATTGGACACACAAGGAATTTGTCTTGGTGCATACGCTCTCAGCGTACATAAAAGACAAGATACGTTCATCAAGAATCATAGGTACAACACTTAATGATAGTCATAGGGTACAAATCAGCAATCAGGAAACTATCAATATCAATATAAATAGTAAAGATACAAGCAACAAAGTTACAGTCATAGCTTCCATAAATGGAAGGAGATGGTTGATGGGAAGGATGAGAAGAGTAATAGTAGTGCAGACTTAGTGAACAGTTTGACAGCGTTGAGGGAGTTATTTGTTTAGCAGAGTGATGGCATTATCTTATCTAAGTGGTCTCAGTGTAGCAAAGCCAAATCTGGCCTTTCATGCCCTAAACAAGCAGTTAACCTTCCCCTTGGCTACCTGACCCACCCCTCAATAGTTATCGGTGAGTGTCTAATTATATTAATAATATATATTAGTAATTCAAATTACTAATTATTTTGGTAACAGTCTTTAGTTGCGCGGGCTTGGACATGTTGCATTTCCTTGGGTGACCTTGGAGCAGTCCCTGGCAGTCATGGGATGATACGAAGACTTTTGGTTTCTTTTCTTCTATTCTCCCATTCAATCCACTCAAAAACTCATTTCCCCCTATTTCTCACGATAGCCTAGCTTCTAGCTAAGCAAGGACGGTACAGCAGAATGGCGAGAGGTGGCCTTTGCTTCTTCCCTTACTAGTTGTGTTTCTCTTTCCTACAGATGAGCCGAGTCGTTGCTACTTTCACGATGGGGATGGCGTGTGCGAAGAGTTTGAGCAGACAACCAGCATCACGGATTGTGGCATCTACACCCCCAAAGGGTTCCTGGACCAGTGGGCATCCAATGTGTCAGTTTCACACTATAACGAGAAATGCCCAGCTACGGTGGTAGCAGGTCAGCCGGCAGCAAATCAAGTAAGGAAGTTTGGGCTGAATGGGGGTTGAATGGGGTGGGTTGAATGGGGGTGAACAAGCCATGGTTTTGGACAACCCTGTATATCACCTCGTGGCTCTGGGAGCTTCCACATGCGATAACTTGATGGCATTTGAAGGATTTTCTGCTACTTTCAGGCAGAAGACAGACAAGTGCATTAATTATGCAAATTAAGATTTGCATAGTTAGTTGGACTAGATTAAAATAGAACTGTGCCTTTCATGATTGGGTCTGCTTGTAGGAATGAGGTATGTTTTATTTGTTTTCTCACAGTTCATCCATCCATCCATCCATCCATCCATCCATCCATCTATCTATCCATCCATCCATCCAATCAATCATCCATCCATCCATCCATCTAATCAATCAATCATCCATCCATCCATCCATCCATCCATCCATCCATCCATCCATCCATCCAATCAATCAATCATCCATCCATCCAATCAATCATCCATCCATGCATCCATGCATCCATCCATCCATCCATCCATCCAATCAATCAATCAATCAATCAATCAATCAATCATCCAATCAATCATCCATCCATCCATCCATCCATCCAATCAATCAATCATTCATCCATCCATTCATCCATTGTACCTGTCTACCACCCAATCAAGAATGATCCCTGGCTATTTCTAATACTGAACACAATTATATTTAACTAGCTCTTTTAAGATTTAGCATGTTGTAGTTTTATGACTAGGGGGTGCAGTGGTGCCGTGGTTAAGACACTAAGCTTGTCAGACTCGAGTGCCACATGACAGGGTGAGTTCCCATCCTCACCTCAGCTTCTGGCCACACTAGCAGTTCGGAAGTGTGCAAATACGAGTAGATTAATAGGTACCACTTTGATCGGAATGTAACAGCATTCCATCTGCCTTTGGCATATAGCCATGCTGGCCACATGACCACAGAAATTGTCTTCAGACAATGTTGGCTCCCTTGGCCAAGAAACGGAGATCAGCATCATGCCCTAGGCTGGACACAACTAAGAGGCAAATCTCTACCTTTAGCTTTATGAGTAAGGGAAGTTCACTTGTCCTTCTAGATGTCCCTGCTTATTGCTACTTCTGAGTTGTGCACCTATGAACCTAAGGCTAGTTTGGGCCAAGGGTTTGTCTGATCCACCATCCTTTGTTGGCACAGTGGCCAACCAACCGATTGCACCCAGGAGCTCTCAAACCACAGAGAACGGAGCAGTAAACGTAAACTACACAGTTTTGGGTGAAGTCAACAGTAACCGAGACTAGTAGCCCACTAGTAGCTTGATACTCCAGGAATTTATCTAGTACCATCTCAGATTACAGTTTAGCAGAGTTGGAAAGGACCTTACAGGTCATCTTCTAGTCCAACCCACCTGCTCAAGCAGGAGATCCTACACCATTTCTGACAGATGGCGGTCCAATCTCTTCTTGAAAATCTCAAGTGATGAAGCTCCCCGAACTTCCGAAAGGAACTTCTGTTCCATTGGTTGATTGTTCTCGCTGTCAGAAATTCCTCCTTATTTCCAGGTTGAATCTCTCCTTGATCAGTTTCCATCCATTGTTCCTTGTCTGGCCTTTGGGTGCTTTGGAAAATAGCTTGACCCCCTTCCTCCTCTCTGTGGCAGCCCCTCAAATACTGAAAGACTGCTATCCTGTCTCCCTTGATCCTTCTCTTCACTAGACCAGCCATGCCCAGTTCCTGCAACCATTCATCCTATGTTTTAGCCTCCAGTCCCCTAATCATTCTGGTTGCTTTTCTTTGCACTCTTTCTAGAGTCTCAACATCTTTTTTATAGTGTTGTGACCAAGTTGGTGTTCATCGCAGCGTCTGAAGGTACTGGATTCTTTATGCATTAAGTACTGCTTTTTCCACTACGTGTCCAGATTGAATCATGGCTCCAGGTTGTCATAAAATGAGAGAAGAATTCTCTTCCCCCATTTTTCAAACTCTTCATTGTTTTAGGGATATCTCTCGGTACCAGTGGTGAAATCCAAATTTTTTTAACATTGGTTCTGTGGGCATGGCTTGGTGGGCGTGGTGTGGCTTGGTGGGCGTGGCAGGGGAAGGACACTGCAAAATCCCCATTCCCTCCCCACTCCAGGGGAAGGATACTGCAAAATCCCTATTCCCACCCCACTCCGGGGAAAGGATATTGCAAAATCCCCATTTCCTCCCCACTCCGGGGAAAGGATATTGCAAAATCCCCATTCCCTCCCCATTCCCACCCCACTCCAGGGGAAGGATAGTGCAAAATCCCCATTCCCACCCCACTCCAGGGAAAGGATACCGCAAAATCCCCATTCCCACCCCACTCCGGGGGGGGAAGGATATTGCAAAATCTCCATTCCCACCCCACTCCTGGGGCCAGCCAGAGATGGTGTTTGCTGGCTCTCCGAACTGCTCAAAATTTCCGCTACCGGTTCTCCAGAACCTGTCAGAACTTGCTGGATTTCACCCCTACTTGGTACTCTCTTCTCCATCCAGTCTCCAAGCTGCCAAGTTCCATCTCTCTCTCTCTCTCTCTCTCTCTCTCTCTCTCTCTCTCTCTCTCTCTCTCCCTCCCTCTCTCTCTCTTGCTTTGTGGTCCTAGTGGACAACCCGGAAAAAAAAAATCTTTGGTTACTGTCTCATGTGGTTGTGCGTGTGGGTATGAACTTCTTGCAGAACTCTCGTTGACAGCAATCCAAAGCAGAAAATCTGCACGAGGACGTCCATTGACACGTTTCTCCTATTTTCTTGAACTCTCTGATTTCACAACTCCTTCTTTGGTCTCGTTGGGTAGCTTCTCCTTGGAAGAATCCCCCTGGTGTTGTTGTTTCTTTCCCACCCCCACCCCAATTTTCCTTAATCCTTAGTTGTGCTTGGCTGTCCTGTGCCTCAAAAGAATGTGGCCGAGGCAGGTTTCGCACAGAAAAACCGCCAGAAAACATTTCTAGGTAGTTTTCTTGAAATGCTCCAACTTTCTACTACTGGGTTTTCAACCAAAGAAATAATCTCCTCCTTCCTCCGGCTCCTGATCAAAAGTCATTTTTGGAGAAGAAAAGCAGCGAACGCCACCGAGAAGGGCAGGACACCCTGCTCCTCTGATTCTGTGCTGCAGAAGAACACACACACACAAACGCACACATACACACAGAGACGCACAACAACACACGCAAGTAAGGAAGCAGAAGGCGGGTCGCTTCCAATCCAGAGTTTCCAACAAAGTTTGCTTTGACCTTTGTTGCATGAGACGGGGAGGTTGAAATTAAGCAAAAAAAAAACCGTGAGGCCTTGCAACATTGCAAGGGAGCTGACTTGGCACCAGAGGCGGCTTTCTTTCTTTCTTTTTTTATATTTTTGCAAAAAACAAAAACCCAAGCTCCAGTTGGAAAGGGGAGGCCGTGTAAAACATTCTGGGACCTCCAGCAAATTGGGACCTTTTTAAGAACAAGAGGCCGAGAGAAGGAAAGAATAGTTAGCTTGTTTCCCCCCAACCACCTACCCACCCACCACCCCTGCCTGCCCTCTTAACTGGTAAGGACTCCCTTGAGCTATTTCTTTTTGAGGTTATGAGGTTTTGGAGTATTTGGCTAGAGATAGCTTTTTTTGTGGGGGGTGGGGGAAGGAAAAGAAGGAAGAAAATGGGCCTTACGGTTTTCATTAAATGCCTTCTTCCCACCCACCTCCCACCCACCAGGGGTGCTATCAAGATAGGAGTCTGAGGAACTTATCCAGAGTTTTCTTCGTTAGAATAAGCACAGAAGGAGTTACACCGTGTGTAAGGCAAGGACTGGCTTAACGTCTTTAAGTAAAATAACCCATTTTACCATCAGATTGAATTGCCTCCTGCTTTGCTTTGCCCGGACTCTAGAAAGAGTGCAGAGAAGAGCAACCAAGATGATTAGGGGACCGGAGGCTAAAACATATGAAGAACGGTTGCAGGAACTGGGTATTTTAGTTAGTTTAATGAAAACATTAGGTAGTTTAATGAAAAGAAGGACTAGGAGAGACAGGATAGCAGTCTTTCAATATCTCAGGGGCTGCCCCAAAGAAGAGGGAGTCAAGCTATTTTCCAAAGCACCTGAGGGTAGAACAAGAAGCAATGGGTGGAAACTCATCAAGGAGAGAAGCAACTTAGAACTAAGGAGAAATTTCCTGACAGTGAGAACAATTAATCAGTGGAACCACTTGCCTCCAGAAGTTGTGAATGTTCCAACACTGGAAGTTTTAAGGAAGAGATTGGACAACTATTTGTCTGAAGTGGTTTAGGGTTTCCTACCTAGACTACCTGGACTAGAAGGCCTCCAAGGTCCCTTCCAACTCTGTTATTCTATTCTATTAATAGTGACTGCCCACACCTCATGGACCTATTCATTCTCATTTGGCTGAGATCAATCAATCAGAATAGAGCTGGATGGAACCTTGGAAGTCCAACCCCCTGCTCAAGCAGGAGATACCATTTCAGACAGGTAGCTGTCCAGTCTCTTCTTAACAACCTCCGGATGATGGAGCACCCACAACATTTGGAGAGAAGATAACATTCCACTGGTTAATTGTCCTCACTGTTAGGAAGTTTATCCTGAGTTCCAAGTTGCTTCTCTCCTTGATTAGTTTCCATCCGTTGCTTCTTGAATTGCCATCTGGTGCTTTGGAGAATAGCTTGACTCCCTCTTCTTTGGGGCAGCCCCTGAGATATTGGAAGGCTGCTATCCTGTCTCCCCTAGTCCTTCTTTTCATTAAACTAGACATACCCAATTCCTACAACCGTTCTTCATAGGTTTTAGCCTCCAGTCCCCTAATCATCCTTGTTGCTCTTCTCTGCACTCTTTCTAGAGCCTCAACTTCTTTTTTTACATCTGTGGCGACCCAAATTGGATGTGTCGTTCCACCAAATGGATAGGATGAGAAAGATAGGAGAAAGAAAAGTTTATTTCTGACTGAAAACGATCCTTCACCTTGGTATAATGTAGGCAGTGGGGGGTGGGGGACGTGGGACGACAGGAACTACACAGCCACAGAAATGTTTAATTCTAAACTTAGCTGTTTCCAACATGGTGACTGAACAAGGAAAAAGCCTCCCAGCTTAAAACGACAACACTCCTTTGATTCCAAAACTGGATTTTCCATCTCTTAATACCCTAATTCTCTTTTACTCAGAAATATGTTGCAGAGTAGAGACACGGGTGGTTTGGTGCCAGAGTAAGTCTGCAAGTGTTTAGTTGTGTCGTTGTTGTTTCTTCTTCTTCTTCTCTTTCTCTCTCTCTCTCTCTCTCTCTCTCTGTCTCACAAACACAGACAGTTAGTAAACTGTGAGTCAGTACAGATGGGCAACCTGTTTCTACTTTTTAGAGATTTGCGTTGAGATGCTTTTCAGGCAGAAAATGCAAATTAATTTGCAATCAGTCCCAGTTTTGCATTCCGAAAACTGTTAAAAAAATAATAACCCACGAATCGGAATCCAAACGCATAATGTGGGAATTATTTACCGTAATAAGTTCAACCAACGGGCCTACTCATTTTTCGTTTGGGTGGCATCCCTAATTAAAAATGGTTTGCGGTTGTCTCAGCGGGGAAGTCATCTGAATTCTCTTTCTTTCTTGAACACAAGAAAGACTTTGTTCTCCTCGACTCAAAGAGATTTGAAAATAATTAATAATAATACTTTTTTAAAAAATAGTCTCCTGACATTTTTTTTAATACTTTATTGAACTTTTATGACATTAAAAACATGAAAAATTATATCACTTAACAGCTATTTGTGGTGTTTTTCTTATAACACCACAAATAATACCACTCATATAACACCACTCCTGCGCAAGCTGCACTGGCTTCCGGTGGTCTTCCGGGTCCAATTCAAGGTGCTGGTTACCACCTTTAAAGCGCTCCATGGCTTAGGACCGGGTTACTTACGGGACCGCCTACTGCCACCGTTTGCCTCCCACCGACCCGTGCGCTCTCACAGAGAGGGACTCCTCAGGGTGCCGTCGGCCAAGCAATGTCGGCTGGCGACCCCCAGGGGAAGGGCCTTCTCTGTGGGGGCCCCTACCCTCTGGAACGAGCTTCCCCCGGGACTTCGTCAGCTTCCCGACCTTCGGACCTTTCGCCGTGAGCTGAAGACGTGTCTATTTCTTCGAGCAGGACTGGCATAGGATTTTAGAATTTTATATGTTACTATTGGGGTTTTAAAGTTTAACTGGGTTTTATTGTTTTATATATATTTTAAATTGGCCATATTTGATAGATTTTTTAATTATTGTTTTATTATATTTATTATTGTGGTTTTAGTTGGCTGTGAACCGCCCAGAGTCCTTTGGGAGAAGGGCGGTATAAAAATTTGATTAAAAAAATAAATAAATAAATAACAATACTCCGTGCATTGTTTACAAAAATGAAATTGTGTGTATTTACATTCTTGTTTTATCTTTTGCTCATATTTAATAATTAACTATTTTTAATCTGTCTCCATTCTATCCATTTATACCACTGTTCCCATACATTATAAAATATCGATGTCTCTTTATCTTTTAAACTCAGCGTTAATTTGTCCATTTCTGCACAGTTCATGACCTTCTGTATAACAAGTTCCTCTGTAGGTATACATGGCTGTTTCCAACATTGAGCGAAGGCCATCCTGGCGGCAGTTAATATGTGTAGTACTAGGTATTTTGTGCTCTTCACATATATATATATATATATAGGTCTTTGGTTGTTCGGGTTTTCTCCCGTGTAAAATTGGAAGTGTCTTGGCGACGTTTCGACGAAGTCTCATTCGTCATCTTCAGGCTTCAGCTTCGTGCTTCTGGGAGCAATGTGTGATCGCAGCTGTTTCTTCCTTTTAACTGCTAGTGGGGGTTTATTTATTTATTTATTTATTTATTTATTTTATTTTATTTTTATACCGCCCTTCTCCCGAAGGACTCAGGGCGGTGTACAGGCATAATAAAACCAACAATGAAGCACGACCAAGGACCAGAAGCCAGACCGCAGCTGCAACATTAGCCATTTCAAACCCCTCCAATCCATACATGCAGCAGACTGACACCCACTATGAAGATGTAGCACCACCACAAAGCCAAACAGCTATGCAGCTCACCAGCTCAAATCCCCCTGCAACACAGACTAAACTGAGCACAAGCAACCCCCCACAAACACAGGACACACCCCCAGCCAATCAGAGCACAAAAAAACCCCATCCAATCAGAGCACAGCCAAGCTCCCACCCAATCAGTTCAAACCCCCACTAGCAGTTAAAAGGAAGAAACAGCTGCGATCACACATTGCTCCCAGAAGCACGAAGCTGAAGCCTGAAGATGACGAATGAGACTTCGTCGAAACGTCGCCAAGACACTTCCAATTTTACACGGGAGAAAACCCGAACAACCAAAGACCTATATACAAACACCCGTGAAAACCTCAGAAAACAAATATATATATATATATTGAAGATCCCCAATGGAAAGAGTTCCGGTTCTAAGTCTATTTGTTCATTAGTAATTTCCTGTAGCCAATCTTTAATTTTAAGCCATTTTTAATATGGGGAATTATGATTAAAGCTGGCATAAGCCACTTGCTTGATTGTTTACAACAAGGACTAGTGATGCTCAGCAACCAGTGGTGGGTTTCAAATTTTTTTGATACTGGTTCGGTGGATGTGGCTACATGGGGGGGGGCATGTGAAAATTTTTGGAATTTCCACCTATCTACCCCTGCCCTCCCTTCTCAAGTCGCCCCCATTTTCCCCTAACCCTCCCCTCCCCCCACCTAGCCACGCCTCTTCGTTTCCGCTGCAGTGATTCATAACATAACATAACATAACATAACAACAGAGTTGGAAGGGACCTTGGAGGCCTTCTAGTCCAACCCCCTGCCCAGGCAGGAAACCCTACACCATCTCAGTCAGATGGTTATCCAACATTTTCTTAAAAATTTCCAGTGTTGGAGCATTCACAACTTCTGCAGGCAAGTCGTTCCACTTATTAATTGTTCTAACTTAACACTTAACAAAGGTGTTAACATTCACTTAACAAAGGTGTCAAAAAAAAAAAAGTCATTAAAAATGGGGCATAAACTCACTTAAGAAATTTTTCCTTTTGCAACGTAAAATTCTGGGCTCGGTTGTGGTTGTAAGTCGAGGACTACCCGTGTAGTGCTAAATAAAGATGAGAAAAGGGGATTTCTCAGGGATTGGACCTAGGAACTGTCCATGGTAAAACGCTGGCAGATTTCCTGACTGGCTCCACTCTCAAGAAAGTTCTTATCTTCTGAATATGTTTATAAAAAAATACACCCCAAACTCTTCCAGACTTTTGGCGAGCTGAGAAGAAAATGACTTTTAAAATCAGAAGGTTCCTGTAAATCTTTCTCCGTGTCTGTAGGGCACCAAGCAAAGCAGCGGAGCTAATGAGGAAAAGATGTAGCTGGCTTAAAAACCCAAAGAGCATTTGGGTTAATTTTTGATAAAGGGCAAGGAATAGAATAGAATAGAATAGAATGGAATGGAATAGAATAGAATAGAATAGAATAGAATAGAATAGAATAGAATAGAATAGAATAGAATAGAATAGAATAGAATAGATAATGTGGAATGGAATGGAATAGAATAGAATAGAATAGAATAGAATAGAATAGAATAGAATAGAATAGAATAGAATAGAATAGATAATGTGGAATGGAATGGAATAGAATAGAATAGAATAGAATAGAATAGAATATATAATGTGAAATAGAATAGAATAGAATAGAATTCTTTATTGGCCAAGCGTGATTGGACACACAAGGAATTTGTCTTTGGTGCATATGCTCTCAGTGTACATAAGGAAGTTAAAATACATTCTTCAAGAATAAAAAGATACAACACTTAGTGATAGTCAAAGTTACTAATAAGCTATCAAATCATACCAGGAAACAAATAAAAACAATATAAATTAAAAGATACAAGCGACATGGTTATAGTAATAAGCGGGAAGAGATAGATACTAGTAGGGAAGAGAAGAATAGTAGTAATACAGTCTTAGTAAATTATTTGACAGTGTTGTGGGAATTAGTTGTGATGGCATGGGGGGAAAATACTGTTCTTGTGTCTAGTTGTTCTGGTGTGCAGTGCCCTACAGCATCATTTTGAGGGTAGGAGTTGAGACAATTTATGTCCAGGATGTGAGGGGATCTGTAAATATTTTCACAGCCCTCTTTTCGACTCGTGCAGTATACAGGTCCTCAATGGAAGGCAGGTTGGGAGCAATGGTTTTTTCTGCAGTTCTAACTATCCTCTGAAGTCCGTGTCTGTCTTGTTGGGTTGCAGAACCGAACCAGACAGTTATGGAGGTGCAGATGACAAGACTCAATCATTCCTCTGTAGAACTGAATCAGCAGCTCCTTGGGCAGTTTGAGCTTCCTGAGTTGGCACAGAAAGAACATTCTTTGTTGTGCTTTTTTGATGACGTTTTTGATGTTAGCTGTCCATTTTAGATCTTGCAGTATGGTAGAACCTAGAAATTTGAAGGACTCTACTGTCAACACGGTGTTGTCCAGTATTGTAAGAGGTGGTAGTATGGGAGGGTTTCTTCTAAAATCCACCACCATTTCTACGGTTTTCACACACACACACACACACACACACACACACACACATGATTTATCTGCCCGAAAGTCCTTTCTGTGATTATCTGTTGCTGCCAAGTCCTTCCATGCCATTGTATTTCACTGCAGCTTGACATCTTGCTCTGCTGTAATAGAGTAGAAAATTCCCCCTTTTTCCTTCCGAGCTTCGTCCCCCTTTTCAAAGCAGCCCCTCTGCGGAGTAGCTGGCCCCCCTATTGATTTACGGTGGGAGATGGGTGCTGTCTGCCTCGCTTTCCCAAGTGGAAGAAAGCCATCATTTACCCTTCATTCACAAAAAGAGATCCCCTCCGAGCTTGGCCTTGAGCAGGAAGGAGGAACGGAGGAACACAGTTCTTATTATTATTGCTGTTATTATTATGATTTGGGAACGGAACAGATGCGTCTTCCCAAAAAGTACCCAGCCTTAAGTCAACCACGATCTTCTAAACACAACGGTAGATAAATAAATAGCCCCGGGTTGCAAAATGTCCTTTGCATGGGTCAAATTCATTCTCTCCAGCTGACATTCCATGCTAATCAAGGTTTCTGTGGTTTCCCAAGTGTCATCTTAGGTCTCGGTGCTGGAGCTGGATGAGAAGCACGGCTTTAGAAGGGTTAGGCTAAAGGTCTTTTGAGTGCAGAGTTGTGGCCGCTTGCTTTCGTCAACCCGATAGCCGTGATAGCGAAGCCTACTGGCCTTGAAATCCAGCATCATTTGATGGAAGGCAGGGCCGGCTTCCCTCATGCTATATCAATCTCTCTTTTTTTTTCATTTTGGCAAAGGACAATATTATAGTGGCGGGGTTCTTGATGGTCTCTGAACTTGGGGGTTTTCTTGAAGATGTTTCATTAACCAACTAGGTATCATCAGTGCTAGAAGGGAGTGGGGGGGGGGAGGGGGAGGAAGAAGAAGAGGAGGAGGAAGACTGTGGGGTCCTTGGTGGTCTCTGAGCTTGGGGGTTTTCTTGCAGATGTTTTATTACCCAACGAGGTATCATCAGTGCTAGAAGGGAGTGGGGGAGGAGGAGGAGAAGGAGAAAGACTGTGGGGTCCTTAGTGGTCTCTGAGCTTGGCGGTTTTCTTGCAGATGTTTTATTACCCAACTAGATGATATTATCAGTGGTAGCAATGGAACATTGTTTTCTGCTCATCCAATAGGGAATGTATGTTCTTTCCCGCCCTTCTTCTTGGCTTCCCGTTTGAGTTTCCCAACCATTGAATCCAGTGGGAGTGTGGGTGGTTTATGCCAGTACAATGAAGAGAACTAGAAGGCTTGAGACATAACCTGGAGTCGAAAGCCAACACTCCTCAAAATATGCAGTGACAAGAGTTATGGGAACTGGAGCTCCCTCACATCTGGAGGAGGGCCATAAACTTTCCCACTCCTGGGCTAATATAACAGGACTGCCACATAGCCAAATGCTTCTTGGATGTAAGATTACTCAACCAAAACCAGGGGGTATATGTGATCTGTGTGGCTTTGCATATAGGTGGATGCATAGCCTTTCCTGTCCTTAATGTGTTAATTTTGTACTTAGTTTTGTCTTAATGCATAACTTTTGCACTTGTTGGCATTGTTTAATTAGGCAGGGGTGGGCTGCCGGGGGTTCACAGGGGTTCGGGAGTACCTCTAGCTAAGATTCTGTGCAGTTCCGAGAACCCCCAAATCCCACTCCTGGCTGGCCCCGCCCACCCCACCCTGCCCCTCCCAGGAGTCCCCACACAGCCTGTTTTGGGTGCAGGTAAATGCAGGGAGCGCGCAGAGGCTCAGGGAGGGCAAAAAATGGGCCTACTGGAAGTTCGGGAACAGGCCCATTTCCAGCCTCCAGAGGGCCTCCAGAGCCTGGGGAGGCCGTTTTTTTTTTGTTTTTTTTTCATTTATATCCCGCCCTTCTCCGAAGACTCAGGGCGGTTTACACTATGTCAAGCAATAGTCTTTATCCATTTGTATATTATATACAAAGTCAACTTATTGCCCCCAACAATCTGGGTCCTCATTTTACCTACCTTATAAAGGATGGAAGGCTGAGTCAACCTTGGGCCTGGTGGGACTTTTTGACCTCCCAGAAGCTCAAGAAAAGCCTCTGGAGCCTGGGGAGGGCAAAAACGCCCCTCCCCCCGCCACCGTGGTGCAGGAGACCAACTAGGCCATGCCCATCATGGCCACACCCACCCAGCAACCGGGCAGAGAACCCCTTCTTAAATTTTTGAAGCCCACCCCTGGCATATCCCTTCGAGGAAGCAGACCGAAGCCATCTTGTTCTTTCAATTTTGATGGGTGAGCTACAGGCTCAGTTTAATCAGAACTAAAGAACTGCCTTTGATGGCCTGTCATGCTGTCCATCGAATTCAAGCCTTCTCATTTGAAGGAGAGGAGGGAGTTGCTGCCATGGGGTTCCAGCATACTTTTCTGTCCCTATCCAGTCATCAAGCCCAATAATGAACACTTCTTAGTATGTCACGGAACCATCTCAGATGGTTCTCCCTCCCTGGTTTATGCAAGAGCTATGTTTCCATCTTGCTTGGTAGCGCAGTGGTTTAGAATGCAGTACTGACAGAACTACTGCCACTAGTTCAATCTTGACCGACTCAAGACTGACTCAGCCTTCCATCCTTCTGAGGTCAGTAAAATGAGGACCCAGATGGTTGGGGGCAAGAAGCTGACTCTGTAAACCGCTTAGAGAGGGCTGTAAAGCACTGTGAAGCGGTATATAAGTTTAAGTGCTATTGCTATTTATGCATCCATCCGCCCGTCTGCCCACTCACCCATCCGCCCACACATCCGTCCGTCCATCTGTCTGTCATCTATCTACCTACCTATCTGTCTACTTATCCATCCATCTATCCATCTATCCATCCATCCACCCAATCATCCAACTACCCGTCCGTCCATCTGTCTGTCTGTCTGTCTGTCTATCATCTATCTACCTATCTGTCTACTTATCCACCACCCACGTATCCATCCATCCATCTATCTATCTATCTATTTATCTATCTATCTATCTATCTATCTATCTATCTATCTATCCATCCACCCATCCGCCTGCCCACTCGTCCATCCGTCTGTCTATCATCTATCTACCTACCTGTCTACTTATCTCAATCCAAGCATCCATCCATCTATCCAGCCACCCATTCATTCATCCATCTATCCATCTGTCTGTCTATCATCTATCTACCTACCTATCTACTTATCTCCATCAATCCATCCATCCATCTATCTCTCTCTCTCTCTCTCTCTCTCTCTCTATATATATATATATATATATATCCATATCTCTATATTTATCTAAGAGCCCTGGTGGCACAGTGGTTAGAATGCAGCATTGCTGGCTGACTCTGCCCAATGCCAGCAGTTCGATCCTGACCAGCTCAAGGTTGACTCAGCCTTCCATCCTTCCAAGGTTGGTAAAATGAGGAGCCAGATTGTTGGGGGCCATAGGCTGACTCTGTAAACCATTTAGAGAGGGTTGTAAAAGCACCGTGAAGCAGTATATAAGTCTAAGTGTTCCGGCTATTGCAGGAAAGCAGTAGAACAGACCGGAAGCACAGCTGGTTTCGCAGACTGCTGTACCAAGGTTTGGAAAGGCAGGGATCAGGGGTTGACATGAATATTTGTTCATGCATGACTGCTAGATTACTTTTCCCCTGGCCTCCCACAGAAATTTATGGAGCTTAGGGCTCCAGGAGAAAACTCTGACAGCCTTGAAGGATCAGTGGTGAAGAGAAACATGTTGCCTTCTTGTTGGCAAAAACCGGATTCCGTGAGTCACAGGGAAATCTCACCGCATCCCAGAGGAAAATCCCAACTCTTGATCCTCCTTTGCTCCGTCTTTTGCTTTCCTCTACCGTGTGTGTGGGTGGAAGGAAGGAAGGAAGGGACAAAACTGGATTTAGAACCCACTCGAAGGCAGAAGCGCTCAGGATAGCTCTAATTGAAAACAGCTTTCTAGAGGGGATGCCAGGAAGCAAAACGTTCAGTTCATCTGCAAGCAGAAAGAAAAAAAAAACAGAATAACAGAGTTGGAAGGGGCTTTGGAGGTCTTCTAGTCCAACCCCTTGCTGAAGCAGGAGACCCTATACTATTTGAGACAAATGGTTGTCTTTAAAGGGTGATGGAACACCCACAACTTCTGAAGGCAAGCGGTTCCACTGGTTAATTGTTCTCACTGTCAGGAAATGTCTCCTTAGTTCTAGGTTGCTTCTCTCCTTGATTAGTTTCCATCTGTTGTTTCTTGTCCTGCCTTCTGTGGCTTTGGAGAATAAGTTGACCCTTTCTTCTTTGTGGCGGCTCCTTAGATATCGGAAGACAGCTATCATGTTACAATGCAGAATTGTGACATGATAGGAAGGGACCTTGGAGGTCTTCTTCTATCCCAACCGCCTGCTCAAGCAGGAGACCTTATACCATTTTAGACATGTAACTGTCCAGTCTCTTCTTTAAAACCTCCAGTGATGGAGCACCCACAACTTCTGGAGGCAAGTTGTTCCACCGATTAATTGTTTTCATTGTTAGGAAATTTCTCCTTAGTTCTAGATTGCTTCTAGATGATCTCTGGAGGGCCAGGGATAGGGGTTGTTCCTCTGTCCTGGTCCTATTAGACCTCTCAGCGGCTTTCAATACCATCGACCATGGTATCCTGCTGCGCCGGTTGAAGGGATTGGGAGTGGGAGGCACCGTTTATCGGTGGTTCTCCTTCTATCTCTCCGACCGGTCGCAGACGGTGTTTACAGGGGGGCAGAGGTCGGCCCCGAGGCGCCTCACTTGTGGGTGCCGCAGGGCCGATTCTCTCGCCTTCTGTTCAACATCTACATGAAGCCGCTGGGTGAGATCATCAGTGGCTTCGTGTGAGGTACCAGCTGTACGCTGATGACACCCAGCTGTACTTTTCCACACCGGCCACCCCAATGAAGCTATCAAGTGCTGTCCCGTGTTTGGAAGCCGACGGGTCTGGATGGGGAGAAACAGGCTCAAGCTCAATCCTTCCAAGACAGAGTGGCTGTGGATGCCGGCATCCCGGTACAGTCAGCTGAGTCCTCGGCTGACTGTTGGGGCGAGTCATTGGCCCCGATGGAGAGGGTGCGCAATCTGGGCGTTCTCCTGGATGAACGGCTGTCTTTGAAGACCATTTGACGGCCGCTCCAGGAGAGCTTTCCACCAGGTTCGCCTGGTGCGCCAGTTGCGCCTTTCTAGACCGGGATGCCTTATGCACGGTCACCACGCCTCGTGACGCCTCGCCTGGATTACTGCAATGCTCTCTACATGGGGCTCCCTTGAGGGGCATCCGGAGGCTTCAGTTAGTCCAGAATGCGGCTGCTGGTGATAGAGGGAGCCCCTCGTGGCTCCCGTGTGACACCTCTCCTGCGCAGACTGCACTGGCTACCTGTGGCCTTCCGGGTGCGCTTCAAGGTTTTGGTGACAATCTTTAAAGCGCTCCATGGCATAGGGCCGGGTTATTTACGGGACCGCCTACTGCTACCAAATACCTCTCACCGACCCGTGCGCTCTCACAGAGAGGGACTCCTCAGGGTGCCGTCAGCTAGGCAGTGCCGTCTGGCGACGCCCAGGGGAAGGGCCTTCTCTGTGGGGGCTCCCACCCTCTGGAACGAACTCCCCCCAGGACTTCGTCAACTTCCGGACCTCCGAACCTTTCATCGCGAGCTTAAAACATACTTATTCATCTGCGCGGGACTGGATTAGGTTTTAAAGTAATTGGTTTTAAGGGATTTTTTATTATTTATACTGTTTTTAATGATTTGGGCTTTAGAATAAGTTTTTTAATTGTCATTTTAATCTGTATTTATATGTATTTTAACTGCCTGTGAACTGCCCTGAGTCCTTAGGGAGATAGGGCGGTATATAAATATGAAAAATAAATAAATAAATAGATTGCTTCTCTCTTTGATTAGTTTCCACCCATTGCTTCTTGTCCTGCCTTCAGGTGCTGACCCTCTCCTCTTTGTGGTTAGCCCCTCAAATATTGGGAAACTGAAGTGCCTAGCAGACTTTAGACTTTGAGACGCACCAAACTGGGGCTACTTTCAAATGCAGGGGCCAGACCTGGGGGGAAAAAATGGTGCGATTTGATGAGAAAATTTTTCATTTCCTCAAAATTGGCCAAATTAAA
Source organism: Ahaetulla prasina (assembly GCF_028640845.1). Lineage (NCBI taxonomy): Eukaryota > Metazoa > Chordata > Lepidosauria > Squamata > Colubridae > Ahaetulla > Ahaetulla prasina. Next base: position 7,679,239 of record NC_080554.1, read on the forward strand.
GGCCATGAATGATCATAAAAAAAGCCTGGGATGTTTGGGAGCATCAATTCCATTGGGAAAATTTAATGAATGGGAATGGTCGAGTTAATTTGAAAACCGAATCCAATAGATAAGTGGAGATCATTGGGCGTAACATTTCTTGTGCCGATATATGACTGCTCACTTGACTGCCAGATGTTAAGGCATGACATAGGTACTCTGGCTGAGGAGGTCTAGTTTGGCATTTGCCAATATAGGTTGGCGGCCCCCAGGGGGAGAGCCTTCTCTGTGGCAGCACCGGCCCTTTGGAATGAGTTGCCTCCGGGTTTATGCCAACTCCCCGACCTCCGGACCTTCAAGCGGGAACTGAAGACTTTATTATTTCATCGGGCGGGACTAGCCCAAGTGTATTTTAAGTGTATTTTAATTGTAATTTTAAGGGGCTTTATGTCAGTCTAAGACCGTTTTAGTCGATTGCCCTTTTAAATATTTGTTTTTAAATTCTTTTTAAACTTGTTATTTATTCTCTGTATTTTAATAAGGCTGTACACCGCCCTGAGTCCTTTGGGAGAAGGGTGGTATAGAAGTTAAATTATAAATAAATAAATAAATAAATAAATTGATCATAGATGTTGGGTGGAAAATTGGACATAAAGGAGATGATGGATGGGTGGGTGGGTGGGTGGGGGTTGGGTGAAGAGAGGGATGGATGGATGGATGGATAGATGATGGGTAGGTGGATGGGTGGGTGGATGGGTGGGTTGGGTGGAGAGAGGGATGGATGAATGGATGGATGGATGGTCGGTGGATGGGTGGGTGGGTGGGTGGGTGGAGAGATGGACAGACGGATGGATGGATGGATGAGTGGGTGGGTGGGTGGGTGGATGCATGGGTGAGTGGAGAGACGGATGGAGAGAAGGATGGGTGGATTGGTGGAGGGAGGGAGAGAGGGAGGAAGAAACAGATGGGATGGAGAAAGGGATGGATGGAGAAATGGATGGAAGGAAGGATGGATGGATGCAGAGACAGATGGATGCATGGTTGGTTGGTTGCATGGATGGATGGATGAATGGATGATCAGACAGACAGACAAACAAACAGACAGACAATTTCCATTGCTTTCTGCATTTAATACTATTTGGACACTAGGAATGTTCACTGAATATTGTAGGTCCGAACGAAAGACCCTGAATGAAATCCAGGCTAGAAAAGGGCTACGGCATGCATTTTCACATGGTGCCTGCCAACAGCCATGGTTAGCCTGTCCAAAGTATTCCCATATTTTTGAAAGTTGGTTCGAAAAGAATGCAATCGAAGAATCCGATGAGTTAGAGCTCAACTCGACCTCGTCGGGAGACTTTCGGCAAAAAGACTTTGGGCATAAACGATCTCTGGCAATTCTGACCCAGGATATGCCCGTTCAGCCCGTGCAGAACGGAGGAACAGTTTCGGGAGAAAGCTGGGCCCTCTACCCCATCCTTAAACCGCACCACCAAATCCAACAGAGCCAAGCAGTTCTCCTTCTGATTGCAAGCATCTTTCACAGGAAAAGTGCTGAGCTTCACAAAAATAACAGGAAGAGAGAGAGGGGGGGAGGGAGGGAGAGAGAGGGAGGGAGGGAGGGAGGGGAGAGAGAGAGGCAAAATAAAATAACATAATATGAAAACCTTGATATTTTAAAAACGAGCAGAGCTTTCTTAAAGCTCGCCCGCAGGTTTGTTTTGGGCTTCGCTCAAGTTTTTTCGCAAAGGCTGGGGGGTCAGCTTTTAAAAGCAAGTTCTCACTCATCCATTCAGCGACAGGTGACGGGTGCCAAACTCCATTCCTCCCAGTTCAGTTTCCTTCAGCCTGTCTTGGGGAGGGGGGGGGTGTTGGAGGAAAAGGAGAGGAGAGGCACACTGCAAGGGTTGCAAAAAAAAAAACCCCAAAAAAACAACCAGGGGCGCCCCATCGCTTCTTGGTGAGCCCCGCGCGGCTGTATAAATTGCAGATGTGGGCAAGGAATCGATCCCCTGACTAGGAGAGGTATTAAAATCAAAACCAGTCTTTCCCCCCCACTCCTCCCTCCCTCCCTCCCCCCCCCCATCTCATTCCACCACTGTTGAAAATGATACATGTCAAAATTGCTGGAATGAATTTCAAACGCCAAAGATACTTTATGTAAAAAAAAAATCCTGCATTGCTGTAAAATGTAACACTATCCATTGGCAAGTCTCGGCAAAAATTTGGTCCCAGTTTGGGTTTTCTTTCTCTCTTTTTTTCTTCCCCCCCCCTTCTATTTTATTTTTTTTTTAATTTTTATTTAACAAAACTGAAAAACTTTTTCCAACCCATTAAACCTGATTTATGTTTTGCCCATGGATTCCTTCCCTCTTTTTTTGTTCTTTTTTCTTTTTTGGAGGGGGTTTAAATTAGAGAAACTATGACTTCACTTTTGGCCAGTCTAGCTGCTCCGTTCTCTGAATACTTGGTTTTTATTTTTACTTTTTTTAATCTGTGTGGATGTAAGGAAATCGTTCTTACTTGAAATTCCGTGGAATTCCTTTTCCATGTTTGCCACCATGGAAGTTTCACAGTGTTTCCTTCAAAAACTTTCTGCCCTTCGTATCCAATTGCAGGACGGTCCCGTCGTGAACGATAGCAATAGAATAGAATAGAATAGAATAGAATAGAATAGAATAGAATAGAATAGAATAGAATAGAATAGAATAGAATTTTATTGGCCAAGTGTGATTGGACACACAAGGAATTTGTCTTGATGCATATGCTCTCAGTGTACATAAAAGAAAAGATACCTTCATCAAGGTACAACATTTACAACGCAATTGATGGTCAATATATCAATATAAATCGTAAGGATTGCCAGCAACAAGTTATAGTCATACAGTCATAAGTGGAAAGAGATTGGTGATGGGAATGATGAGAAGATTAATAGTAGTGCAGATTCAGTAAATAGTCTGACAGTGTTGATGGAATTATTTGTTTAGCAGAGTGATGGCCTTCGGGAAAAAACTGTTCTTGTGTCTAGTTGTTCTGTTGTGCAGTGCTCTATAGCATCGTTTTGAGGGTAGGAGTTGAAACAGTTTATGTCCAGGATGTGAGGGATCTGCAAATATTTTCACGGCCCTCTTCTTGATTCGTGCAGTATACAGGTCCTCAATGGAAGGCAGGTTGGTAGCAATTATTTTTTCTGCAGTTCTAATAGCGCTTATAGCAATAGCACTTAGATGTATATACCGCTTCACAGTGCTTTTACAGCCCTCTCTAAGCGGTTTACAGAGTCAGCACCCAGAATCTGGGTCCTCATTTTACCAACCTCAGAAGGATGGAAAACTGAGTCAATCTTGAGCCGGTTGGGATCAAACTCCTGACAGTGAGCAGAGTTTAACTTGCAATACTGCATTCTAACCACTGCATCCCCATGGAAGGAAGGAAGGAAGGAAGGAAGGAAGGAAGGAAATCAACCTTGAGCCAGTCAGGATCGAACTTCTGGCAGTGAGAAGAGTTTAGCCTGCAATACTGCAGTCTAACCACCTCACCACCATGGCTCTTCAACTGTACCTGAATGAAATGATTAATGCAGCATTGAATTGTCCTGCGGCGAGTTGTCCTGCAAGAAGTTGTGCACAATGAGTTGTCCTAGACCCCGTAAAAGCCTATAGGTCAACAGATAAGTTGCATCCACTGGTTGCATGAACTTTATGTAGACTTCCCCACCTCCAACTGGACATCATGTTCTTCTTTTTATCAGATGTGCCGGACCAAGGAGTATGACTTCAATGATGCTATGGCCCAATATGCGTGGTACCCCTGCACCGCCAACCACACTCACACAGTCTTCTGGCTGAAGGTAAATATACAATGCAATTAGTTAACATAATGAGGTTTAAAAAGAAGCAGAAGGAACTCCATTCAATAGAGTTTTGTCACTTTTCAAGGACAAATGGAGTCTCCAGCCAAGCTTCTGAAGAAATCCAGTTATTTATTAGAAGCCTCATGTCAGCACTTCCCAAGTGAAGCCAGTTCTGACCCTATGTAATTTACGCTCCAATTATGATCCTGTTTCCCCCCTGCCCCCCAGGGTGTGTCATCAATCACATTCGCCAATGGAGCAATTTCACGGGTTGTAGAAGTCAATCCCTTCAGCTGCTGTAGGTAACCCTGGGATACAGCCTTGAGAGAGATAAGTGTGGAATGTGCATCTGTCTTTGGCTGCTGTGCCATTTCTCCAGTTTCCCATCCCCCACTGGCCTATGGCAACTCAAGAGCAGGCCTGGGATGCTTTGCGAGTTGACACACATAGTCTTTAGATGTCTTGTAATTTGGTGGGATTTTTTGCAGGTGGAAATTTGAAGGTCACCACCACGGACTTTCTTGGTAGACATGGATAGATTCAGAAGGCTAATGGGATGACACCCTACAGCTTCCTGAAGAATCTTAGGTTCACCACTTTCTTTAGCTTCCCCAGCTACACAGGCACAACCTTAACAAAATCTTGGGCTACAGACACGATCTTCTCATTTGTGTCTTTCCAAGAACAACTTTCAGTCTTCCATGCGGTCCAGAGGCCTCCTTGAAAATAATCATGGTGTTGGAGGCTTTGCAATTGGTGGGAATCCCATTCTATGTATTTGTTAAATATATACATATTGTTGCTTTCTTTTTTTTAAAAAAAAGTTGCAATCAAAGTGAGGTTTATCAGGAAACTCACTGAGTTCAAATAGCGCATCTCAACGGACAGGAGCCCCAGATGGAGAAATCTAACTGACTACTTGGAAGTCCTTTCTTGATGAGCATGAAGTTCAGGGAGAACTTTCCAAGAAACTTAATATATCAGATTCTGGTTGAAGATTGTGAGGGAAACTTGTGGGTCTCCAGATAGTTCTCAATAGGCGTCATGAGTGGGTGTGAGATTAAGGTTGCTAAGAATCTTAGTCCTGGAGTTTCACCAAGAGTGGTAGCATCTCCCTACTGGTTAAAGGTCTTTCCCATCTTTTTTTTTTATTTATTTGAATTTATATCCCGCCCTTCTCCGAAGACTCAGGGCGGCTTACACTGTGTTAAGCAATAGTCTTCATCCATTTGTATATTATATACAAAGTCAACTTACTGCCCCCAACAATCTGGGTCCTCATTTTACCTACCTTATAAAGGATGGAAGGCTGAGTCAACCTTGGGCCTGGTGGGACTTGAACCTGCAGTAATTGCAAGCAGCTGTGTTAATAACAGACTGTCTTAGCAGTCTGAGCCACCAGAGGCCCTTATCAGTTGCCCTCAAAGGGATTGAAATTCAGGTCTTCAACAGACAACCTTTGCAGAAGCTTCCAACTTGGACCATTGATGGTTATGTTTAAGTGAGAACTGATCCACTCTCTCTCTCCATAGGCTTTCTATACCCAACCCATGGTAGCTGCGGCAGTGATTATCCACTTGGTAACAGATGGGACATGGCTGGAAATGGAGCTCGACCAGAAACAAGAGTCAATTTTTGTGCAGCTGCTGGACACTAAAAACCAAAGTCACGATCTCGGTGAGAACGCTAGCTCGGTTATAACGCAACATGAAATAAAACACGTGGTGTGGTTTTTTTTAATTCTCCTTGGGATAGGCCAGGGAACAAGAATATTTAAAAAAAAAAAAAATTAGTCACACAAAAATGAGCAGCAAATTCCATAGCAGGAACTAGTGGAAATATATTTATATGTATTTATTGTTGATTTTTAACCTAGGGGCTGATTAGCACAAAGCTAAGCTAAAAACCCTGGATTCCCACTGGGTGGCATTTAATACAGTGCCAAGCATGGTGGCTCGGATCCCTTGCAATGTTCACTTAGAATCCTATTCAGTAAAGATCCAATGGACTTCTAAGGAGAACAGAATAACAGAGTTGGAAGGGACCTTGGCGGTAGATATCTTAGATAGATAGATAGATAGATAGATAGATAGATAGATAGATAGATAGATAGATAGAGACATATGATATAGTTAGATAGATAGATAGATAGATAGATAGATAGATAGATAGATAGATAGATAGATAGATAGATAAATAGATAAATAGATAAATAGATAAATAGATAGATAGATAGATAGATATAGATAGGCAGGCAGGCAGGCAGACAGACTGACAGATGATAGATAGATGATAGATGATAGATAGATAGATAGATAGATAGATAGATAGATAGATAGATAGATAGATAGATAGATAGATAGGCAGGAAGACAGAGAGACAGACAGACTGACAGATGATAGATAGATAGATGATAGATAGTTAGATGGAGAGAGAAAGAGAGAGGGCAAGAGAGAGGGAGAGAGAGAGAGATATGATAGATAGTTGAGAGATAGATAGCTCAGCCCCCTCCTCAAGCATTGTTGTCCTCCTTCTTTCCATTTAGCTCCATCTGCCCAATTAAGAGACCCTCCTCAATCTTTTCTCTCTTTCCCACCAACCCTGGCCCTCCTCTCTCTCTTTTTCCACTCTCTCTAACCCCCCACCCCAACCCCAGGGGAGCACGGTTTGAGCTGCCGAAAAAACCCTTTGATTATCCCGGTTGTCCATGACCTTAGCCAGCATTTCTACCGGACTCGGGCCATCATCATCACCTTCCGATCTCAGTATGTGGCGATCTCCGGGGTGGCCTTGCGCTCCTTCCAGAATTTTGACCCCATCGCTGTCAGCAGCTGTCAAAGTGGACAGACCTACAGCCCGGCTGAACAGAGGTAAGCTCCCCTCGACCTCTTTCTCTCTGGTTCTCTAACGCTCATTAGTCGCCCGACTTCAGAAGTCGCCCGGGATGAATCAGGAGGAAGAAGAAGAAAGGGAAAGGAGCGATTGACCTTTGGCCCTGTTGGCAGAAGCCATGTGGCTCTCCCTGAATACAAACAGGCGGGGCCATTTAACCCCACAAGGGAGACGGTCCATAGATTATTTCCACCTCTGCTGACCCCACTGGGTGACCTCAGTCCCTCCCGGCGCAGTTCCAACTTTGGACTTCAATGAGCAGCTCAAGAAGACAAGACCTCCCCCTCCGGGAAAGAGGGAAGAGATATCTGCCGTTTGGGTTTTAATTCTTCTCTCTCTCACACACACAATTCTTCTCACACACACACACACACACAAATGCTTTCTTTGCTTTTCAGTGGGTATTTCCGTCAGCCTTGAGCGGGAAGCGTGGTGTGGTTTGAAGCACAGAGGAACAAATCAGGCCCGGTTTTAAATTCTGCATTTGCTGCAAAAAAACCAGCTGGGTGGGCGCTGGATTAGGAAGGTGTTAAAATCCTTCTTCCCGTGTCCCCATAAAACTTCTTTTTCTTCCTTTATGTTGATGTTTAAGGATGGCTTAGAATTTCCTTCCTCCATCCCTCCAAGTCCTTCCTTCCTTCCTTCCTTCCTTCCTTCCTTCCTTCCTTCCTTCCTTCCTTCCTTCCTCTTTATTTTTATTTTATTTATTTATTTTTGTCACGCAGTATATATAAGCATAAGCATGATATAATTATACAATATATAAGCATATATATGAGTATGAGTATGTAACAACTATATAATTGGATATAACGAAGGAAAACAATAGGACAGGAACTTCCTTCTTTCCTTCCTTCCTTCCTTCCACCCTTCCCTCCCTTTCAGTAGTGGGCTCCTCTTACCTTCGCTTGCGGTTCGGAACTGGGAGCGTGTGCGTGCTCACTTTGCTCACGCGCGGCGCTTCTACGCATGCACAGAGCATCCTGTTGACGGCCGGATGGGTGGGCGGAGCCTCCTGCCGCCTCCACTACTGGTTTGCCCAAACTGGGGCAAACTGGTAGAAACCCACCGCTGCTCCCTTTCCTTCTTTCCTTCATTCCTCCCTCCATCGAAGTCCTTCCTTTCTTCCTTGTTGCTCTCTCCAGTTCCTTCTCTCCTTTCTTCCTCCCTCCCTCCCTCCCTTCCTCCTTCCTTCCTTCCTTTGTCCCTTCCTTTCCTCCTTTCCTCCCTCCCTCCAAGTCCTTCTTTCCTTTGTCCCTTCCTTTCCTTCTTCCCTTCCTTCTTCCCTCCCTCCCTCCCTCCCTCCCTCCGAGTCGTTCCTTCCTTCCTTCCTTCCTTCCTTCCTTCCTTCCTTCCTTCCTTCCTTCCTTCCTTCCTTCCTTCTTTCCTTTCCTTTCCTTTCCTTTCCTTTCCTTTCCTTTCAACATTCAGACACCTCCTGTCCAGCTGATGTATGGACAAGAAACCCTCATACCATTCATTAGAATCTCACGCGCATTGATTTCTCCTTTGGAGGATCAGCGACATGCGTTCCCAGCCACCTTGCAAGAGAGCAAGATACACAACTGGAAAAAAGGGGGCAGTTGTTTAAAGTTGTATTTCCTGTTTCCTTTTTAACACCCAACTCCCACAAGCTCAAACCATCCAACATGTTTTTGTTTTTAAATTTTACTTTAATAGGACATTAGCCTCTTCCTTTCCCTCTTTCTCTCTCCTGTTCCTCCCACCTCCATCACGTTGGCTGTGATCTAGACTTGGAAAGTTCAGCCTGCGAGGAGACAATTGCGATTTTCCTTTGGAAGGAAAAGTGCCCAGAAGCTCTGGGGTCTGTCCGTCTATTTGTCTATCTTGCATCAGAACATCCCCCCCACCCCAAGTGGGTTTTTCAGCAACGCTTTCTCTCCCGTGATTCCAGGAAGTCTTTTTTTCTAGCTCTGCCAGCTTCCCGCCGTGGGGCTTGGCCCCAGCATCCACACAGAGGCCCTTGGGTTTGAAACCAGATCTGGCTAATGGGAGGTCTCCGAATTTACTCACCCCCTTTGGGGCGATTCGGAGCCAGGTCTCTTGCTTCAACCCTAACGTCTCTGTGCCAAAGTTGGTTTTGCTTTTCTCATGTTGGAGGTTTCTTTCTTTGCAGCAAAAGGGCAGAGATGTCTCAGGGCAGGGCCCCGTGCAAATGTTTAGGTTTATTTCCACCTTGGATCTTAATCTGCATTTCACCCCATTATTCCCTTGCTCACTGATAGCAAGAGCAAGAGCACTTTGACTTATATACCGCTTCACAGTGCTTTACAGCCCTCTCTAAGCGGTTTACAGAGTTGGCCTATTGCCCCCTCAACAATTTGGGATCTTCATTTCACCCACCTCAGAAGGACGGAAGGCTGAGTCAACCTTGAGCCGGTCAGGATCGAACTGCTGGCAGTCGGTAGAATCAGCCTGCAATTCTGCATTCTAACCACTGCGCCACCACAGCTCCTAATGCAACATCCGATCAGCTACAGCAATAACACTTAGACTTATATACTGCTTCACAGTGCTTTACAGCCCTCTCTGAGCAGTTTACAGAGTTGTCCCCAACAATCTGGCTCCTCATTTTACTCACCTCGGAAGGACGGAAGGCTGAGTCAACCTTGAGCCGGTCAGGATCGAACTGCTGGCAGTCAGCAGAGTCAGCCTGCAATACTGCATTCTAACCACTGCGCCACCACAGCTCCTAATGCAACATCCGATCAGCTACAGCAATAACACTTAGACTTATATACTGCTTCACAGTGCTTTACAGCCCTCTCTGAGCAGTTTACAGAGTCAGCCTCTTGCCCCCAACAATCTGGCTCCTCATTTTACTCACCTCGGAAGGATGGAAGGCTGAGTCAACCTTGAGCCGGTCAGGATCGAACTGCTGGCAGTGGGCAGTGTTAGCCGGCAATACTGCATTCTTACCACTGCACCACCGTGGCTTCGATAGATAGATGGGTAGATGGATAGATGAATAGATAGACAAAAAGATAGAGAGATAGACAGACAGACTGGTAATGGACAGACAGACAGGAAGATAGAGCAATAGCAGTAGCACAGACTTATATCCCACTTGAGTGCTTTCCAGCCCTCTCTAAGCAGTTTACAGAGTCACCTCCTTGCCCCCAACAATCTGGGTCCTCATTTTACCCACCTCAGAAGGATGGAAGGACGAGTCAACCTTGAGACCGATGAGATTTGAACTGCCGAAGTGGGTGATCAGCAGAAGTAGCCTGCAGTACTGCACTCTAACCACTGCGCCACCTTGGCTCTCTGTGATATCCCTGCCTCTTTCAAGAGAGGTTGACTCGAAACAGTTACCTGGGTGGTCTCTTCCCAACCAAATTCATTTGTTGAAATCATTTGCCGCGGCTTTCCAGGTGTGTTCCAAAGCCTTTGGTGATCTAGCGATGGCGCTTCCTTCTTCCATATGTAAAAATCAACATTTGAAGGCCTGCTGGGAAGCAATTACTCTTTTTTTTTGTATTGTGTTTTTTTGCAAAGGAAACCTTCTCTTTCTCTGTTCTGGATACTGGTTGGAGAGCTCCGGGGAGGGGCGGGGGGGCTTTCTCCATGGCTGCTATTGAGAGATTTGCAAAACAGGGATTTTTTTACCTTGATGTGGTGGGGGCCCCCTTTTCCCCTGAGAATCATCTCGGGGGTTTCTTTTTGAACCCGGAAAAGAGGAAATATTATCACCTCGCTTGTGTTCGCAAGCTCCGGATGGGTTATAAATCTAATGATCGTATTCAAATTCCAGCATCAAAAAGCTTGCGGTCTTCGCCAAGGCATGTTGAGCGGTTTCCCAGTAGGACTTTACTCTGGACAGGAAGCTTAAATGATTTGCCTGCTGCTCTGAACTCTTCCAGCTCTTCTGCTTTTTCTTTTTTTTGGCCTGGTGAAGGTCTTCTTCTTCTTCTCTGGAAAGGATTCTGGTTAGTGTCTCTCATCGCCTGAGGTTCTGAAGGCACTTTGAGGTCAGATTCAGGTGGTCCCTTGAAGAACGAGGGTTGGGGAACCTGGATCTCATCGTCCTGGGATCCCCTTCCTGAACTTCTGAAGGTATTTTGAGGTCAGATTCAGGTGGTCCCTTGAAGAACAAGGGTTGGGGAACCTGGATCTCATCACCCTGGGATCTCCTTCCTGAACTTCTGAAGGTATTTTGAGGTCAGATTCAGGTGGTCCCTTGAAGAACAAGGGTTGAGGAACCTGGATCTCATCACCCTGGGATCCCCTTCCTGAGCTTTTGAAGGCATTTTGAGGTCAAATCAGGTGACACACCAAACAACTAGGGTTGAGGAAGGTGGATTATTCCATACGTTTAACAGCATATACCAACCTTCTAAGGAATGCGGTGGCTCAGTGGCTAAGATGCTGAGCTTGTCAATCGAAAGGTCGGCAGTTCGGCAGTTCGGATCCCTAGCGCCGCGTAATGGGGGTGAGCTCCCGTGACTTTTTCCAACCTAGCAGTTCGAAAGCAGGTAAAAAATGCAAGTAGAGAAACAGGGACCGCCATTGGTGGGAAGGAAACAGCGTTCTGTGCCCCTTTGGCATTGAGTCACGCCGGCCACATGACTACGGAGACGTCTTCGGACAGCGCTGTGGCTCTTCGGCTTTGAAATGGAGATGAGCACTGCCCCCTAGAGTCGGGAACGACTAACATGCATGTGCAGGGGAACCTTTACCTTTACTTTTACCACGCTTCTATCAGCTTCTACCAAGAGAATTGACATGGGCCAAGAACTGGAAGGTCCCGAATTCCCGGTTTCAATTTCATACTGTTTCCCCACCCCCATACCCTGCCCAGATAGCATGTGTTTTCCTTTCCTTTTATGTGCAGAGTGTGCATTGCATACTTGATGGTAGTGTGCTTTGGTTTCCTCAGATCCTCTGAACCGTATTCTATCATTCATACATTTGTTGAAGCAGCCAAGAGGCAGCTTCTGCAGGATGGGCCGTGTGTTTTCTCTCACACACACCCTTCAATATACAGCTGTGCAGCACAGATGGTAGTTCACACAAACACACACAGACAGAAAGAGAGACAGACAGACAGACAGACAGAGAGTCAGAGAGAGAGACAGAAAGAGAGAGAGAGAGACAGACAGACAGACAGAAAGACAGAGAGTCAGAGAGAGAGACAGAAAGAGAGAGAGAGAGACAGACAGACAGAGAGTCAGAGAGAGACACAGAGAGAGAGAGAGAAAGACAGACAGACAGATAGAAAGACAGAGAGTCAAAGAGAGAGAGAGAGACAAAGAGAGAGACAGGCAGACAGAGAGAGAGAGAGAGTCAGAGAGAGAGACACAGAGAGAGAGAGAGAGGCAGAGAGAGAGAGTCAGAGAGAGAGAGAGACACACAGAGAGAGAGAGAGGCAGACAGAGAGAGAGAGAGAGAGAGTCAGAGAGAGAGACACACACACAGACAGAGAGAGAGACAGAGACAGAGACAGAGAGACAGACAGACAGATAGAAAGAAAGACAGAGTCAGAGAGAGACAGAAGGAGAGAGACAGGCAGACAGAGAGAGAGAGTCAGAGAGACACACACACACACAAAAAAACAGAGAGAGAGAGAGAGAGAGAGAGACAGAGAGAGAGAGAGAGACAGACAGACAGAAAGAAAGACAGAGAGTCAGAGAGAGAGAGACAGACAGAGACAGAGAGAGAGAGAGAGAAAGAGAGAGAGACAGAGACAGAGACAGACAGACAGAGAGTCAGAGAGAGAGAGACACAGAGAGAGACAGACAGACAGACAGAAAGAGAGAGCGACAGAGAGAGACAGAGAGACAGACAGACAGACAGAGAGTCAGAGAGAGAGAGAGAGAATATACTTTATGAGAAGATATTTCATTTCTGAGCTTGACCATGGGCCACCGACAGGGGGAATTCCCAGCACATTCAAAATGCCTCTCTTTAATTCAGTTTTTCCCCCAATCCCTGAATGTTTTTTTTTTCTTGATGTGGTTTTTAAAACCCAGATGCACCTTGGCATAAGTGTTGTGGCCTTGAACCAATTAAGGAACCATTTCTTGAACATCTCCTGCAATTTGAGGTGGTTCTTTCATCATCAGATTTCAAGAGGCTAGTCCTTAGGATTAAGCAAGCCAGAAATTGAGTGAACACGCATTGCATGTGTGAAGACAGCTTTTCTGCTTTGTCTTGGGAGAGAGAGAGGGAGGAAGGGAAGAAGGAAGGAAGGAAGGAAGCTCAGAGGAAGAAAGTGAAGGGGAAGGGAGGGAAGGAGGGAGGGAGGAAGGAGAGGGAGGGAGGAGAAAGGAAGGGAAAGGAAAGAGAAGGAAGGAAGGACTTGGAAGGAGGAATGGAAGGGGAAGGAAGGAAGGAAGGAAGGAAGGAAGGAGAGGGAGGAGAAAGGAAGGGGAAGAAAAGGGAAGAGAAGGAAGGAAGAAAGGAAAGAGGGAAGGAAGGACTTGGAAGGAGGAATGGAAGGGGGAGGGAGGGAGGGAGGGAGGGAGGGAGGAAGGAAGGAAGGAAGGACATTTTAACTCATCCTAAACATGAAGTATGAAGAAAAAAAAATTTAGGACACGGGAAAAAAAAATCAGAAGAAGAAAATCACATTTAGGCGAAATCCCAGTGCTCTTTGGGATATTACTGCCCTACCAGCTATACCCTACCTTGGAAGTCTGATTATCCTCCTCTAACTGAGACTTTTCCCTTTCCCCCCTTTGAACAGCTGTGTCCCCCATTCTTGCAAGACCATGGATTGCCAAGAGTTGGACATTGAGAACGCCGTGCTGACTTTCACCGATGGAGGGCACTACAATGGCGCCCAGTGTAACGTTACCTGCCGAACCGGTCATGTCCTCCACGTTCACAGAACTGACAATCTGCCCCAGAGCCAGGTTGGTGGAACTGAGAGATGCTTTAAGACAGTGGTTCTCAACCTTCATAGTGCTGCGACCCCTTTAATACAATTCCCCACGATGTGGCGACCCCAACCGTAAAATTATTTCCGTTTTGAATTTATCGCGCCTGAAGCCGTATTGGCTAGCAATCTGAACTGCTTGCGATTGCCTTGAGGACGGAGGCATTAAAGCAGAGACTCCTCCCCTATTAAGTTTATCGCACCTGAAGCCAGATTAGGCTAGCGATTGGGAGTGATTGCAGCTGGCTTGAGAGGGAGACATCAGAGCAAAGATTTCTCTCTTTTTTAATTCATCATCGCACCTGAAGCCGAATTTGGCTAGCGATTTGAAGAGCCTGCAGCTGGCTTGTGGAGTCAATCATTGGAGCGCAATTCTTCGACTCGCAAGTATACTTCCCATATTTCCGATGGTCTTAGGCGACCCCTGGCAAATCGTCATTCGACCCCCAACGGGGTCGCGACCCACAGGTTGAGAACCGCTGCTTTAAGAGATGCTTAAACAGGCCGAGGTCTTTCTTGGCTATGGGATTGCACGGAGGCAGCAGTGAGAACACAAAACATAGAATGAAATGGTTGGAAGGATGCTTGGAGGTCTTCTAGCCCAACCCCCAGCTGAAGCAGGAGACCCCTGCACCATTTCAAACCAATGGCTATCCAGTCTCTTCTTAAAAGTGATGGAGCACCCACAACTTCTGAAGGCAAGCCGCCCCACTGGTTAATTGTCCTCATTGTTAGGAAGTTACTCCTCAAGTCTTCTCTCCTTGATTAGTTTCCATCCGTTGCTTCTTGTCCTGCCTTTGGAAAATTAGTTGACCCCACTCTTCTTTGTGGCAGCCCCTCAAATAGCACTTATATACCACTTCACAGTGCTTTTAGAATAGAATAGAATAGAATAGAATAGAATAGAATAGAATAGAATAGAATAGAATAGAATAGAATAGAGTAGAGTAGAGTAGGGTAGGGTAGGGTAGGGTAGGGTAGGGTAGAGTAGAATAAAATAGAATAGAATAGAATAGAATAGAATAGAATAGAATAGAATAGAATTGAATTGAATTGAATTGAATTTTTTATTGGCCAAGTGTGATTGGACACACAAGGAATTTGTCTTTGGTGCATAGGCTCTTAGTGTACATAAAAGAAAAGATACATTCATCAAGGTACAACATTTACAGCCCTCTCTAAGTGGTTTACAGAGTCAACCTATTGCCCTGCAACAATCTGGGTCTTCATTTTACTGACTTTGGAAGGATGGAAGGCTGAGTCAACCTTGAGTCGGTCAGGATCAAACTGCTGGCAGTGGGCAGAGTTAGCCTGCAATACTGCATTTTAATCACTGTGCCACCATGGCTCTTAGATAGATATAGATGGATGGATGGGATAGAGAGGGAGAGGGAGAGGAAGAGGGAGAGGGAGGGGGAGGAGAGAGATAATAGACGGACAGACATAGAGACAAATAGCAATAGCACTTATATACCGCTTCACTGTGCTTTTACAGCCCACTCTAAGCAGTTTACAGAGTCAGCCTCTTGCCCCCAACAATCTGGCTCCTCATTTTACCCACCTCGAGAAGGATGGAAGGCCGAGTCAACCTGGAGCCCGGTGGGATTTGAACTGCCAAATTGCAGGCAGCCGGCGGTCAGCAGAAGTAGCCTGCAGTACTGCATTCTCACCACTGCGCCACCGTGGCTCATATATTTCCAATATTCCACCATGTTCCAATATTCCAAATATTGGAAAACAGCTATCGTGTCCCGTCCCCGCCCCCCCCCCCACCTCCCCAGGCTCCTTCTTTTCTCGACACTAGAAAGCCCCAATGCCTGCAACCTCTTCTTCATATTCCTCACCTCACCGGCAGATGCCAAGAGAATGCCAAGTGATTCGAGCAGAGTTGTCCCTCCCCTTCTTGCAACGAGCAGCATCGCAAATAAATAAACCCTAAAACACACACACACACACACACACAGAGAGAGAGAGAGAGAGAGAGAGATAAATGTAGGAGGAGGAGAATCAGGGGGACATGAAATTTCCATCCCTCAAAAAACACCAAGAGGCTGTTTGTTATGATGTCTTCCGGGGAAGAGAGTCTGGCGGGTGTCTTTGACCCCTGCTATCACCATCCAAACTAGGGTACTTTCTTTTGGCAGCTAGCAGAGACCCAATTTGTCTGGGGGGGTGGGGGGGCGGAAAGTCAGGAGCATGGTGTCTTCCCATAAGAAACGGGGAAGATATGTTGAGTTTTCTCAATTTAGGAGAGCCGAGTTCAACCATCTGGGCCTCTGTTGCGGGAGGTTTTTACCCTACGACGGCCCCAGCACTGACTAGCTTCTTTCTCTTCCAGGAGAAACTTGGCTTTTTCTTTTCCTTCTCCAACCTGCCCTCCCCAATACACAAACACACACACACACACACACAGACACACACACACAGAGAGAGAGAGAGAGAGAGAGAGAGAGAGAGAGAGACACCGCGCCCAAGCCTGAATTGTTTATTTCTCTCTCTTGCGGGCTCTTTGCAGCCAAAGAGAATCCAGAGTTTTTCAGGAGAAAAAAAAAAAAGAAAAATCCGGAGAGTTTCTCCCAATTATTTTCTCGGTGTGTGTGTGTGTGTCTGTGTGTGCAAGCTGCAAAGATGTTTGTGTGCACGCGCCAATCTTAATTTGGCACCGACTCTGTGCTATCAGCATACCCGTGGACTGCACTGGAGGTTTTCCATTGCTTATGGTTTGCAAACGTCTTTTCCTGAAGTTGGATGATGTGAGAGATTTGCTCTGCGGTGAGGGATGAGAGAGAGAGAGAGAGAGAGAGAGAGAGGAGAGGAGAGGAGGAGAGAGATAATAGACGGACAGACATAGAGACAAATAGCAATAGCACTTAGACTTATATACCGCTTCACTGTGCTTTTACAGCCCACTCTAAGCAGTTTACAGAGTCAGCCTCTTGCCCCCAACAATCTGGCTCCTCATTTTACCCACCTCGAGAAGGATGGAAGGCCGAGTCAACCTGGAGCCCGGTGGGATTTGAACTGCCAAATTGCAGGCAGCCGGCGGTCAGCAGAAGTAGCCTGCAGTACTGCATTCTCACCACTGCGCCACCGTGGCTCATATATTTCCAATATTCCACCATGTTCCAATATTCCAAATATTGGAAAACAGCTATCGTGTCCCGTCCCCGCCCCCCCCCCCCACCTCCCCAGGCTCCTTCTTTTCTCGACACTAGAAAGCCCCAATGCCTGCAACCTCTTCTTCATATTCCTGACCTCACCGGCAGATGCCAAGAGAATGCCAAGTGATTCGAGCAGAGTTGTCCCTCCCCTTCTTGCAATGAGCAGCATCGCAAATAAATAAATCCTAAAACACACACAAACACACACACAGAGAGAGAGAGAGAGAGAGAGGAGAAATAAATGTAGGAGGAGGAGAATCAGGGGGACATGAAATTTCCATCCCTCAAAAAACACCAAGAGGCTGTTTGTTATGATGTCTTCCGGGGAAGAGAGTCTGGCGGGTGTCTTTGACCCCTGCTATCACCATCCAAACTAGGGTACTTTCTTTTGGCAGCTAGCAGAGACCCAGTTTGTCTGGGGGGTTGGGGGGGCGGAAAGTCAGGAGCATGGTGTCTTCCCATAAGAAACGGGGAAGATATGTTGAGTTTTCTCAATTTAGGAGAGCCGAGTTCAACCATCTGGGCCTCTGTTGCGGGAGGTTTTTACCCTACGACGGCCCCAGCACTGACTAGCTTCTTTCTCTTCCAGGAGAAACTTGGCTTTTTCTTTTCCTTCTCCAACCTGCCCTCCCCAATACACAAACACACACACACACACACAGAGAGAGAGAGAGAGAGAGAGAGAGAGAGAGAGAGAGAGGGAGAGAGAGAGAGACCGCGCCCAAGCCTGAATTGTTTATTTCTCTCTCTTGCGGGCTCTTTGCAGCCAAAGAGAATCCAGAGTTTTTCAGGAGAAAAAAAAGAAGAAAAATCCGGAGAGTTTCTCCCAATTATTTTCTCGGTGTGTGTGTGTGTCTGTGTGTGCAAGCTGCAAAGATGTTTGTGTGCACGCGCCAATCTTAATTTGGCACCGACTCTGTGCTATCAGCATACCCGTGGACTGCACTGGAGGTTTTCCATTGCTTATGGTTTGCAAACGTCTTTTCCTGAAGTTGGATGATGTGAGAGATTTGCTCTGCGGTGAGGGATGAGAGAGAGAGAGAGAGAGAGAGAGAGAGGGAGGGAGAGAGGGAGAGAGGGAGGAGGAAAAGACAGGTGGGAAGGAAGAGAGGGGAGGGGAGAGAGAGAGAAGGAAGGTTGAGAGACAGACAGAGAGGGAGAGAGGGAGAGAGAAGTGGAAAAGAAGAGAGAGGAAAGGAAGGAGGGAGAGAGAGGAAAGGAAGGAAGAGAGAGAGAAGGAAAGGGAGAGAGAAGGAAGGGAGAGAGAGAGAAGGAAGGAGAGAGAAGTGGAAAGAAGAGGGAGGGAAGGGAGAGAGAGGAAAGGAAGGAAGAGAGAGAGAGAGGGCAAAGAGAAAGAGAGGGAATGGAGACAGAAAAGGAAAAAAGGGAAAGAGAAGAAAGGAAGAGGGAAGGAAGAGAGGGAAAAGGGAAGGAAGAGGGAGAAAGAACGAAGAAGGAGGAAGAAAAAGAAGGGCAGGGATGGAGACGGGGAAGAAAGAGAGAGAGGGAGAGGGAGAGAGAGAGACTGTTTAATTTAGTGGCACGCGAAAAAGGATCACAATTCCCTCCCAGCTCTGCCCCATGGCTTGGATTTCCACATCTTAAGCCCCATAGCAGAACTCCCCTGTGGCTGTGCCCTTTCCGCAGAGCAGAAAGCTGGTTCTGCAAGGAGGCTGAGATGGATGGATGGATGGATGGATGGATGGATGGATGGATGGAAGGAAGGAAGGAAGGAAGGAAGGAAGGAGGGAAGGAAGGAAGGAAGGAAGGAAGGCTCGGAAGCCAAGCTGAAGAGTCCAGAGAATGTGAGAGTCCACTAACTAAATACAGCCGGCTTATAGGTTTCACCAGCAGAGCAATTGTGTGTGTGTGTGTTGATGTTAAGAACCAAGAGCCAACTCATGCGCCTGGTTTTGATCAAGGGGTTTTGTCTCCAAAGCAAATAGGGATGCTTGG
Source organism: Ahaetulla prasina (assembly GCF_028640845.1). Classification (NCBI taxonomy): domain Eukaryota; kingdom Metazoa; phylum Chordata; class Lepidosauria; order Squamata; family Colubridae; genus Ahaetulla; species Ahaetulla prasina. Next base: position 7,697,981 of record NC_080554.1, read on the forward strand.
TTAATTTTACCACCCTGCCCTACTCTGGTTGCTCCGTTTGGAATGGGCCAACTCGCTGTGGAACAGTTTAAGAATTCCGTTTAATTATTTGAAATTATTAAATAAAAATATTTGAATTTTTGTCATTCCCATGTCATCCTGTCTCTCCTTTTTCATCCTTTCACACTTTTGCAACCTATGACCATCATTTGTGTTGTAAATGTTGTACCTTTGATGAAGGTATTTTTTTTCTTTTTCTTTTCTTTTATGTACACTGAGAGCATATGCACCAAAACAAATTCCTTGTGTGTCCAATCACACTTGGCCAATAAAATTCTATTCTATTCTATTCTATTCGATTCGATTCGATTCGATTCGATTCGATTCGATTCGATTCGATTCGATTCGATTCGATTCTTTCTTTAATGATTCTATTCCACTATTTCTTGGATATTAGTGTAACTCTTGTCCTGCGATGAGTTGGCTATGGCAAGTGGGCTTGGTGAGTTGGCCTTGGTGAGTTGACCATGGTGAGTTGGCTGTGGTCAGTTGGCTGTGGTCAGTTGGTCATGGAGAGTTGGTTGTGGAGTTGGTCATGGTCAATTGGTCATGGAGAGTTGGCCGTGGTGAGTTGGCCATGGTCAATTGGTCATGGAGAGTAGGCCATGGTCAGTTGGCCATGGTGAGTTGGCTGTAGTCAGTTGGCTGTGGTCAGTTGGTCATGGAGAGTTGGTTGTGGAGTTGGCCATGGTCAATTGGTCATGGAGAGTAGGCCATGGTCAGTTGGCTGTAGTCAGTTGGCTGTGGTCAGTTGGTCATGGAGAGTTGGTTGTGGAGTTGGTCATGGTCAATTGGTCATGGAGAGTTGGCCGTGGTGAGTTGGCCATGGTCAATTGGTCATGGAGAGTAGGCCATGGTCAGTTGGCTGTAGTCAGTTGGCTGTGGTCAGTTGGTCATGGAGAGTTGGTTGTGGAGTTGGTCATGGTCAACTGGTCATGGAGAGTTGGCCATGGTGAGTTGGGTGTGGCAAGTTGGCCATGGTGAGTTGACTGTGGTGAGTTGGCTATGGCGAATCATCATAGACCCTGCTCAATTGGACCACAGCTCCATTGTAGCTCCAAGATGGCAGTGATGCCCTATCACACTTAGAGTTGGAGGTTGGAAAACATCTCAGCAAATGTTCCCATGTGTCACTCCAGGTCAGGAGTGCCCAGCATAGCCTCGACAGTTCTTCTGGGACTCTAGAACTCTACAGTGGCACTGGAAAAGTGACTTATTACCATTTCTCACACTTACAACCATTGTAGCATCCCCATGGTCACATGATCAAAATTTGGATGCTTGGCAACAGGCTCATATTTATGACAATGGCAGTGTCTAGGGGCCACATGATCCCCTTTTATGACCTTCTGACAAGCAAAGTCCGTGGGGAAGCCAAGTTCATTTAACAATGGTGTTAGGAAAGGAAAGGAAAGGAAAGGAAAGGAAAGGAAAGGAAAGGAAAGGAAAGGAAATATAGATGAGAAGCTAAACTAAGCTAAACTAAGAGATAAGATAAGAGATAAGAAATAAGGAAAGGTAAGGTAAGGTAAGGTAAGATAAGATAAGATAAGATAAGATAAGATAAGATAAGATAAGATAAGATAAGATAAGATAAGATAAGATAAGATAAGATAACCTTTATTGTCACTTTTTCTGCCTCCAGGAGTTGTGGATGCTCCAACACAGGAGGCTTTCAAGAAGAGCTTGGAATTTGTCCTGAATGAGTCTCCTGCTCAAGCAGGGGGTTGGACTAGAAGACCTCCAAGATCCCTTCCAACTGTATTATTCTATATTCTATACATACATATGCATATTTGTTTGTGTACATTTATATATACACACACACCTCTATCTCTGTCTCTATCTCCATCCATCATCTGTCAGTCTGACTATCTATCTATCTATCTATCTATCTATCTATCTATCTATCTATCTATCTATCTATCTATCTATCTATCTATCTATCTATCATCTATTATATCTATCTATCTATCTATCTATCTATCTATCTATCTATCTATCTATCTATCTATCTATCTATCTATCTATCATCTATTATATCTATCTATCTATCTATCTATCATCTATTATATCTATCTATCTATCTATCTATCTATCTATCTATCTATCTATCTATCTATCTATCTATCTATCATCATCATCTACATCTATCTATCATCTATTCATCTATCATCTACATCTATCTATCTATCATCTATATATATATATACATCCATCCATCCATCCATCCATCCATTTATCATCATCTATCATCTACATCTATCTATTGTCCATCCATCCATCCATCCATCCATCCATCCATCCATCCATCCATCCATCAGAATGCATCCAATGCAGGGATGGGGGTCTAGTTCTTGCTTCCTACATCTACAGCACATTCTTTGGAAGCCCCCCATGGTCCACTAAGAGCTCCCCCATCCTTTGTGAAAGGGGAATTTGGACACGCTTCCATTTGGCCAGGGGGGAAAAAAATCAGAAGAGAAGCCAGGATACAAGTCGGTGCCGTGAGATCGCTCAAGTCCTGACTTAACGAACCCTGTTTCCCTTCTTTCAGTGGGAGTCAAGCACCACCATGACGTGCCTGAATGGGGAATGGAACAAACAGGTTTCCTGTGAGCCCATTGACTGCGGAATTCCAGACCAGCACCATGTCTACCCTGCTACTTTTAACTGCAGCGAAGGGACCACTTTTGGCAAGAAATGCTCCTTTACCTGCAAGCCTCCGGCGCAGCTGAAAGGTAGGTTCTCAAGCAGGGGGGTTGTTTTGTCAACTGGAATGTGATGCTTTGAGGTGCCTGAAGACTAATAGAATTGGAAGGGACCTTGGAGGTCTTCTAGTCCAACCCCCTGCTTAAGCAGGAGACCCTATACAATTGTAGACAAATGTCTGTTCAGTCTGCACCAGAAGGCAAGACAAGAAACAACACTCCTCCTCCTCCTCCTCCTCCTCCTCCTCCTCCTCCTCCTCCTCCTCCTCTTTCTCCTTCTCTCCCTCCTCCTCCTCCTCCCCCTCCCCCTCCTCCTCTTCTCCTCCTCCCCCTCCCCCTCCTCCTCCTCCTCCTCCTCCTCCAAGACAGGAGACCTTACACTTCGTGGTTGAAGGAGAAGGAGATTGTCTGATAAAGTTTGAATTGATCCTAAACCATTATCACCCTCCTCCTCCTCCTCCTCCTCCTCCTCCTCCTCCTCCTCCTCCTCCTCCTCCTCCTCCAAGACAGGAGACCTTATACTATCCTGGTTGAAGGAGAAGGAGAAGGAGATTGTCTGATAAAGTTTGAATTGATCCTAAACCATTATCACCCTCCTCCTCCTCCTCCTCCTCCTCCTCCTCCTCCTCCTCCTCCTCCAAGAACAGGAGACCTTATACTATCCTGGTTGAAGGACAAGGCGATTCTGAACGCTGAATCAGTGGGCTGTGAATAACACCGATCCTCCGTCAGTGAGCTGCATGTTGGGGCCAGAGTCGGGAATGACTCACTCTAAAATTCAATCCTCAATGTCAGACCAGCCACTGTTTCTTAATGTCACAGTTCATCACCCTGCCGAAAGAAACATGAGATCATCCATGCTGGACTGTGGTGGACCTGCTGGGTGAGTCAGACCGAAGAAAGCAGAGGAGTTGGCACAGGGAAAGAGCATTCAGAGGAGTCCAAGAAGACTCAAAAAGCAGCTCAAAAGCAGACAGAAAGATCTCAAGGTTGTTTTCCTTCTCCCTGCAACTCCCGTTCTGGATTTGGAAGGGCCTCTTGAGCATTTTTTTTTTTTAATATCATGGATGGTCCTCCTTGCCGGTCTTCTGCAAGAGGAACCAAGGACCTCCCAGAGACATGAAATTGCAATGCAATCTCTGTTGTAGGTTTTTACTCAAAGGTTATGTCCCAGAAGGAGTTTTGTTTCCAAGAAGCCCAAGTGAAGAGGATGGAGAACAGGGAGCCTCAGCTGTTGTGGAAAGCTCTTGTGCCATGAAATCAAGTGTGGGATGAGAAATCAAGAATTAGTTGCTGGACTATGACTGACCGGATAAAAATCGATTGATTGAGTGATTGATTGAGTGATAAACATAAGACTCAGGAGGTCACATTCCCAGAACTCAGGATGTTTCCACACAGCCCATTAACCAGGCCGTTACAACACAAAAGACTAATGGGCACATAACTAGGACCACACCCACACAGGATGCTGACTAAACAGCCGACTAATCTGAAAACACCCACTCCACCTACCAATCAAGATGCAACCACACAACCAACCAACCTGCTTACAGCAACAAAGCCAACACTCCACACACACCCCACCAGTATTTATAGAGAGATGGCAGCTCCGACCACGCTTTGCTCGCACAAGCACGAAGCCTTGTTTACCAAGAATAAATATATTGTGTATATATATATATATTTATTCTCGGTAAACGAAAAGAAAAATGGGAGGAGAAGGAAGTCTGGCCCGTCTGAGGATGGTTCTGAAAAAGAGAATTGGGACGTCTGAGACTCAAGGAGGAAAGTAGGATGGATGGACGGAGGAGATTTTCAGAAATTTTCCTTGAATATTATGGCCTCAGGTTCCCCATTTTCCTCCGCATAAGTGTCAAAATCTACTTTTAATTCCCCCCCCCCCAAAAAATCTGGTTTCTTGCCTTGCGAATGAGTTTTATTCTTTTGCTTTTCCACTTTGTTTCTGGGATGCTTTAAAACTTCTTTTGATGGTTTTAAGCTTTAAAGCATTACCTTTATTGTTTTAAGGTAGTAGACATTTTCTTTCTCCCTCCCTCTCCCTCCCTCTCTCTTTCTTTCTCCCTCTCTCCCCCCTCTCTCTTTCTCTCTGTCTCTTTCTCCTTCTCTCTCTCTCTTTCCTCTCTCTTTTTTTCTCCTTCTCTCTCTCTCTCCTCTCTTTCTCTCTGTCTCTTTCTCTCTCTTTCTCCTTCTCTCTCTCTGTATCTCTCTCTGCCTCTCTTTCTGTGTATGTGTGTGTGTGTCTTTCTTTCACTTTCTCCCCCTCTCTCTCCTTCTCTCTCCCTCTACCTCCATCTCTGTCTGTCTGTCTCTCTCTCTCCCTTCCTCTCTCTTTCTTTCTCCCTCTCTCCCCCCCCGTCTCTTTCTCTCTGTCTCTTTCTCCTTCTCTCTCTCCTCTCTTTCTCTCTCTCTCTCTTTCTCTCTCTTTCTCCTTCTCTCTCTCTGTCTCTCTCTCTCTCTGCCTCTCTTTCTGTGTATGTGTGTGTGTGTCTTTCTTTCACTTTCTCCCTCTCTCTCTCCTTCTCTCTCCCTCTCCCTCCATCTCTGTCTGTCTGTCTGTCTCTCTCCCTTCCTCTCTCTTTCTTTCTCCCTCTCTCCCCCCTGTTTCTTTCTCTCTCTCTTTCTCCTTCTCTCTCTGTCTCTGTATCTCTTTCTGCCTCTCTTTCTGTGTATATGTGTATGGGTCTTTCTTTCACTTTCTCCCTCTCTCTCCCTCTCCCTCCATCTCTGTCTGTCTGTCTGTCTGTCTGTCTCTCTCTCTCTCACACACACACACACACACACACTGAAACCCAGTTTCCATCAAACTCCAGTCCTTGTTCTTGACCTGAAAAAGCCATCTGAATAAAAAATAAATAAATGAATTAAAAAATTTCCCTTTGGAAAGCACAGCAAGACCAGCAGGTTCCTGGCAAGAAGGCAGCAGCCTGCCCAGCGAAAGGCAGGAAAATAAGAACCTGCCTGTGAGAAGGATACCTCCGACTTTCTTTCCTGCTCCCTCTGCAGGCAACGGGGATGGAACCCCCAAATACCCATTTTTTATTGACTTATTTACTCCCCACACAGCTGTATTTTTTTATAACCGCTTGCACCCATCTGACATTGTCGTTTCCCACCCTCCCACCCCACCCCAATCTTTCCCAGGAAGCAATAACCATTTGACGTGCTTGGAAGATGGGTTGTGGTCCTTCCCGGAGGCTCTTTGTGAGCTGATGTGCAAGGCACCTCCTTTGATTCGCAACGCTGACCTCCAAACTGGTCGCTGCCGGCTTCAGAAACATAAAGTGGGCTCCTTCTGCAAATATAAGTGCAGACCAGGCTACCACGTCCCTGGACCTTCACAGAAAACAAGGAAGTAGGTGGTATCTCCTCAATGATCTTTGCATTTGTCTGTAGGTCGGTTTTGGGACACAGAGTAGACCACTGGAGACCATCTGGGGTTCTCCAGCAAGAATAGCGGCAGGTGCTTTTAAGAATAGAATAGAATAGAATAGAATAGAATAGAATAGAATAGAATAGAATAGAATAGAATAGAATAGAATAGAATAGAATAGAATAACAGAGTTGGAAGGGACCTTGGAGGTCTTCTAGTCCAGGGGTCTCCAACCTTGGCAACTTTAAGACTTGTGGACTTCAACTCCCAGAGTTGACGTCCACAAATCTTAAAGTTGCCAAGGTTGGAGACCCCTGTTCTAGTCCAGCCCCCTGCTTAGGCAGGAAACCTTACACCACTTCAGACAAATGGTTATCCAATCTCTTCTTAAGAACTTCCAGTGTTGGAGCATTCACAACTTCTGGAGGCAAGTTGTTCCACTGGTTAATTGTTCTAACTGTCAGGAAATTTCTCCTTAGTTCTAAGTTGCTTCTCTCCTTGATTAGTTTCCACCCATTGCTTCTTGGCCTGCCCTCCAAAGGCCTGCCCTTTGGAGAATAGTTTTGACTCTCTCTTTTTTGTGGTAGTCCCTGAGATATTGGAAGACTGCTATCATGTCTCCCCTGGTCCTTCTTTTCATTAAACTAGACATACCCAGTTCCTGCAACCATTCTTCATATGTTTTAGCCTCCAGTCCCTTCATCATCCTGGTTGCTCTTCTCTGCACTCTTTCTAGAGTCTCAACATCTTTTTTACATCGTGGCCACCAAAACTGAATGTAGGTATTCCAAGTGTGGCCTTACCAAGGCCTTATAAAGTGGTATTAACATTTCACGTGATCTTGATTCTATCCCTCTGTTAATGCACCCTAGAACTGTGTTGGCTGCACACTGCTGGCTCATATCTAAATGGTTGTCCACTAGGACTCCAAGATCCCTCTCACAGTTCCTACTATTGAGCAAGGTACCACATATACTTTACCTGTGCATTTTGTTTTTTCTTGCCTAAATGTAGAACCTTACTTTTTTCACCATTGAATTCAGTGGTGCGTTTCAATTTTTTTTTTACTACCGGTTCTGTGGGTTTGGCTTGGTGGGCGTGGCTTGGTGGGCACAGCAGGGGAAGGATACTATAAAATCTCCACTCCCACCCCACTCCAGGGGAAGGTTATTGCAAAATCCCCATTTCCTCCTGATCAGCTGGGACTTGGGAGGCAGAGAATAGATGGGGGTGGGGCCAGTCAGAATTTTTACTACCGGTTCTCCAAACTACTCAAAAATTCTGCCACTTTGTGCATTTTGTTTTTCTTGCCAAAATGTAGAACCTCGCTTTTCTTCACCGTTGGGTTTCATTTTGTTAGATAGCGCCCAATGCTCAAGTCTGCCAAGATCCTTCTGTATCTTGAGCCTAACTTCTGAAGTGTTGGCTATTCCTGCCAGCTTGGTGTCGTCTGCAAATTTGATGAGTTCCCCATCTATCCCCTCATCCTTGATGAAGATGTTGAAGAGTACTGGGCCTAAAACAGAGCCTTGGGGCACTCTGCTGCATACTTCCCTCCATGTAGATGCGGTTCCATTGAGTACTACATGTTGAGCGCGGTTGGTCAGCCAGTTACAAATCCATCTGGTAGTGATGCTGTCTAACCACATTTTTCTACTTTATCTAATAGTATGTTATGGTATACTTTATCAAATGCCTTAGGAACATTTTAGGAACTGTGTGTTAAGGTTCCAAGTAATACACCCGTAGCAAGCAAAACTCCAAGGCAGGTAAATTCCTCAAAGAATAGCTTTATTGGAAATATCATATTGGCACATATCTGGTGAAAACCGACTCTGAAGGGCCTCTCGGCTTTTCATCTAATTAAAAGTGAAATTTTTACCCCCCAATCCCAACCAATCAGTCGCATGGCCCAATCAAAGCAGTATCCACTTGTTTAGTGACGTTACTCCTCCTTCCTCGGGCCAGGCGTGAGAACGTCCTTGGTTCCCAAGAAAAAGTATTTTGTTTTGACTATACAACCCCAGCTATCTCTAATCCCGCCCCGCCCCCTTCCTTGATCAGTTTCCATCCATTGTTCCTTGTCTGGACTTCGGGTGCTTTGGAAAATAGCTTGATCCCCTTTTTTCTGTGGCAGCCCCTCAAATATTGGAAGACGGCTATCCTGTCTCCCCTGGTCCTTCTCTTCCCTAGGCTAGCCATGCCCAGTTCCTGCAACCGTTCTTCGTATGTTTTAGCCTCCAGTCCCCTAATCATCCTAGTTGCTCTTCTCTGCACTCTTTCTAGAGTTGTGCTTGCTTGCTTGTTAGATCTGACTTCTAAAATCATTGAGGTAGACCTTAAAAGAAACCCCTTCTGCCCCACTCTGTAAACTCTGCCTTGGAGCTAATGAAGGACCAATCTACAAAAGATCCATCCCTGCCTTTGCAATTTGCAAGAAAAGCTGACAGAAGTGAGAAAAGCCATCGCTCCCAGAGGGGGAGGTGTTAATGAGAGCAGAGGAGGTTAGATAGGATACCCCGATTCTTAAATAGGGCTGCTCAAATTCCTTTTTTAAAAAAAAATATTTTATCTCCACTAAAGAAAAGGACAGCTGGCTATTTCCCCCCCCCCTCTTCTTTCTTTCTTTCTTTTTCTTTTTTTTCTCAGAGGGGCTTAAATGGAAGGGTCTTTAATGGGTGCCTTTGGGGAGGGGACCGTTTTTGGACCTGCTTCGGTATTTTAAAAAGAGAAAAGAAAGAGGCAGTTAAGTTCACTCCCCGTTCTGCATTTCTATGTCTTTTTCATTCAACAAGCCAGCTTTGGCCCACCCGCCTCCTTCTGGCAAATGCCCTTTTGGTATCGCAACCTGGGGAGCCCCCTTTGAACCTTGGTGGGAAAACTTTCTCACTATCCTACGTTGTTGTTGTTTTTTTTACGACTTGGAGGAAGGGAGGGAGGGAGGGGAGGGGAGGGAAGGGATAGGGGAGGAACCACACCGCCACATTAAAAAACAAAACCAAACCCAGAATCTTCAAGCGTTTTTCTTGGGCCGCAAAGCGCTTGAAGATTCTGGTTGAATGTAGAAGGTTTTTGGTTTGGTTTGGGGTTTTTTTCCCCTCCCCTCCCCTCCCTCCCCCAAAGGGGCCATTTGGCCTGAGTGTGTTTGTGTATCTCCTTCTGCAAACATGGATGCCTTCTTCCCCTGTGTTTATCATAAATAAACAGCAAACCCCAAAGAAAGGAACATGATCGGTGATCTGAATACGACAAAATACCTTATGCCACCAGACTTGAAATCTTGGGTTTAGAAAATTTAGAACTACGCCGCCTTCGACATGACCTGAGTTTAACTCATAGAATCATCTCTTACAATGTCCTTCCTGTCAAAGACTACTTCAGCTTCAATCGCAACAATACACGAGCACACAATAGATTTAAGCTTAATGTGAACCGCTCCAATCTTGATTGAAGAAAATATGACTTCAGTAATAGAATTGCTAATGCTTGGAATACACTACCTGACTCTGTGGTCTCTTCCCAAAATCCCCAAAGCTTCAACCAAAAACTGTCTACTATTGACCTCACCCCATTCCTAAGAGGTCCGTAAGGGGCGTGCATAAGAGCACAAACGTGCCTACCGTTCCTGTCCTATTGTTTCCTTTCGTTATATCCAGTGGTGGGATTCAAATAATTTAACAACCGGTTCTCTGCCCTAATGATTTCTTCCAACAACCAGTTCACCAAACTGCTCAGAAAGTTAACAACCGGTTCTCCCGAAGTGGTGCGAACTGGCTGAATCCCACCACTGGTTATATCCAATTAATATAGTCATTACATACTCATACTCATATATATGCTTATATATTGTATAGTTATTTCGTGCTTATGCTTATATATACTGTTGTGACTAAATAAAAAAATAAATAAAAAAATAAATCTTGATCTTTAACCGAATAACAGAGTTGGAAGGGACCTTGGAGGTCTTCTAGTCCAACCCTCCTCCACCAAGTACCGTTTCAGACAAATGGTTGTGCAACCTCTTCTTAAGAAAACCTCCAGTGTTGGGGCAACCGCAACTTCTGATTCTGAACTTTTGCTCCATTGATTAATTGTTCTCCCTGTCAGGAAATTTCTCCTTAAGTTGTAGGTTCTTTCGTCTCCTGGGTTACTTGCCGTCCGTTGCTTCTTGTTCTGCCTTCAAGTGTATTGGAGAATAGGTTGACCCATTCTTCTTTGAGGATGAAATATTGGAAGGCTGCTATCATGTCACCCCTAGTCCTTCTTTTCACTAAATTAGATGCATTCAATTCCTGCCGCCATTCTTTGTAAGTTTTAGCCTCCAGTTTTTTAATCGTCTTTGTTGCCTTTCTCTGCGTTCTTTCTTTTTGTTGTTGTTGTTGTTTTTAGTTGTGAAGTCGTGTCCAACCCATCGTGACCTCATGGACAACGTTCCTCCAGGCCTTCCTGTCCTCTACCATCCTCTGGAGTCCATTTAAGCTCACACTGACTCCATCCAGCCACCTCGTTCTCTGCCGTCCCCTTCTTCTTCTCTATCGTTCCCAGCATGAGGCTCTTCTCCAGGGAATCCTTCCTTCTCATTAGGTGGCCAAAGGATTTGAGTTTCCTCTTCAGGATCTGGCCTTCTAAAGAGCAGTCAGGGTGGATCTCCTCTAGGACTGACTGGTTGGATCACCTTGCAGTCCAAGGGACTCACAGGAGTCTTCTCCAGCACCAGAGTTCAAAGGCTTCCATTCTTTGGTGCTCAGCCTTCCTTGTGGTCCAACTTTCACAGCTATCCATTGCAACTGGGAACATTATAGCCTTGATTATCTGCACTTTGGTTGGCAGGGTGATATCTCTGCTTTTTAGTATGCTGTTTAGATTTGCCATGGCTTTCCTCCCCAGGAGCAAGCGCCTTTTAATTTCTTGGCTGCACCAATGGCTATTGCAAAGAGAGGTTGAAGAAACTGGTATTATTTGATTTCTGGATTCTCTTCTATCCTTCTCTTATTCATGTATCTCTCTCTGTGTGTCTTTGCCTCTATGGAAGGAGGACATTTAAGATTCAGTGTGCCCAAGATGGGACGTGGCTGGAAGGAGCCTGCATCCCTGTGACCTGTGACCCTCCCCCTTCCAAGTTTCATGGGCTGTACCATTGCACCAACGGCTTCCAGTTCGACAGCGTGTGTCAGATTAAGTGCAAAGGGGAAGACCTTCAAACTGTGAGTCCTATTGAGTGATTGCTAAGCAGGAAGGGGGTTGATGACGCCCTTGTCTTCTCTACCTGTCAAGCGCAGGAAATCAGGAGCCTGGGTAGTCCAAAATGAGTACAGATTTCTTGCGCTGCTAACACTCTCATACAAGAATCTGAACTACTAACGATTAAGGTAGGTTAAAGGAGAATATTTGCAGCTCAGGACTTGAATGGGAGGTCCTTGGTGATACCTGAGCTTCGTTGTTTACTTGCAGAGGTTTCGTTACCCAAAAGAGGTAACAGGAAGGAGCGGGGTTTGCAGGGGGAGTGGGAGGAGGAGGAGGACTGTGGGGTCCTTGGTGCTCTCTGAGCTTGGTGGTTTTCTTGCAGATGTTTCTTTACCCTAACATCATCAGTGCTAGAAGGGAGTTGGGGGGGAGGAGGAGGAGGAGGAGGAGGACAACAATGACTGTGGGGTTCTTGGTGCTCTCAGAGCTTGGTTTTTTTCTTGCAGACATTTCATTACCGAACTGGGTAACATCATCAGTGGTAGAAGGGGTTTGCACTGCTACCTAGTTTGGGTAATGAAACATCTGCAGGAAAACAACCAAGCTCTGAGAGCACCAAGAACCCCACAGTCCTCCTCCTCCTCCTCCTCTCCTCCACCCACTATCGAGTTTAAAGACCACCAAGGACCCACAGTCATCTTCCTCCTCCTCCTCCTCCTCCTCCTCCTCCTCTCCTCCACCCACTATCAAGTTCAGAGACCACCAAGGACCCACAGTCCTCCTCCTCCTCCTCCTCCTCCTCCTCCTCCTCCTCCATTCCCTTCCAACACTGATGATACCTAGTTGGGTAATGAAACACCTCATTACAAGAGAGTGTTTCATGTACATGAAACAAAAAAAAATTCAGAGAGCGCTACGGACTCCCCTTAAGGCTAATTGGCCTTAATGGTCAATGGAATTCAAGGTGGGCTGCACTTAGATCTCCTATGGGGGTGAAGGGACTCAAGACTAATGACGTATTTGACCCCCCCCCCCTCAGGCTCAGCCTGATCATCTCCTACACCACCTGCCTGAAACCCATAGTAGGCCCTTTGAACCAGTTAAGACATGGGTGAGCCAGGTGGATTAACGCAGGGCCAGGGCCATATTTAATCCTGCCCGTTTGACCAGAAACACGAGGCCCATCGATCTGTAGCAGAATGCTGAAACGTAACAAGCTCAAGCTCTACCATCTCCAGTTGCAAACTCCCATTAAAAAAGTTCCATTCTCCAATTTGTTGGGGGGGGAGGGGAAGAAAAGCTTTTGCAGATGAACTGGAGATGACAAAATTCATTCTACCACGCCATGAAGAGGGTGAGGATTCCCCCCCCCACTTGGTATTTCCCTGACAATTGTTTCTGCAGCCTGGTGTGCAGGGGTGGGGCTGCTGCGGGTTCGCAGGGGTTTGGGTGAACCTCTAGCTAAGTCTGTGCCCCAAATCCCACTCCTGGCTGGCCCCTCCTGCCCCTCCCCGCCCCTCCTAGGAGTCCCCATGGGGCCCGTTTTGGATGCAGGTAAATGCAGGACTCATGTGGAGGCTCAGGGAGGGTGAAAAAAGGGCCTACTGGAAGTTCGGGAAGGCCAGAAATGGGCCTGTTTCTGGCCTCTGGAGCGCCTCCAGAGCCTGGGGAGGCTTTCACCCTCCTGGAGACTCAAGAAAAGCCTCTGGAGTCCGGGGAGAGCAAAAAGCCCCCCCCCGCCGTGGTGCAGGAGGCCAACTAGGCCACGCCCACCATGGCCATGCCAACCCAGCAACAGGGCAGAGAACCCCTTGCTAAAAAAATTTGAAGCCCACCCCTTTCTGGTGTGGTGTGGTGATTAAGATGGTGGACTACAACCCTGAATCAATTCCTCTTCCTTCTTTTGGGCTCTGCTTCCTTTTCTCCTGCCTAACATCTCCTGTTCTTTTTTCCAGGGCCAGGAAAATAACGTGATTCGTTGTCGGAAGGATGGCAACTGGAGTGGATCCTTCCATCTCTGCCCGGAAATGCAAGGACATTGTTCTCCACCTCAACAGTTGAGTGGCGACCTGAAGTTACAATGTCCGGAGGGCTCCGGAATAGGTATTTAACCAGTATTCACTTACCTTTGCTGCAGGTTCGTAAATCTGAACACGCGCGCACATGGGCAGGGACTTCCGCCTGGGTGGGTGGATGGGCGGAGCCACCTGCATCCGCCGCTACTAGTTTGCCCGAACCGGATATAACCGGGTGAAAATCACCATTGTATTTAACACTAAGTTTCGGTTCACATTAAGAACCTTAGTTGCTGTCATTTAAGACAACAACCTTGGCATCGTTAAGACTTATGGACTTCAACTCCCAGAATTCCTTTTTTTTTTATAAAAAGTTTTTTTATTTTATAAACAAGCAAACATTTAGTACATCAGTCATTTCTTCTGTGTGACATCTCAATGTTTTCTTCATGGCTCCATCTTTTTGTTGTTCTTCTTTCTTCACTTCAGTTTAATCTATTATCTTTTTTTTTTTTTGCAAATACAATATTCTAATTATACCATTTTCTTGCATAATTATCCATTGCTTATCTATATCTTTTCTCTATCCAATGGTAAAATTGGTCCCATATCTTAAAATATTCTGAATCCTCTTTTTCTTTAATCATCATAGTCAATCTTTTCATTTCTGCACAGTCTAAATTTTTTAAAAAAATAATTTCTCCTTCCAGGGGTATTTTCTCTGCTTTCCAATTTTGTGCAAAAAAACAATTCTTGCTGCTCTTATTACATGTATAATCAAATTAATATTTTCTTTACTAATTTTCTCTGGGAGGATACCCAATAAGAACAGCTCCGGTTTTAAGTCAATATGTTGTTGGGTCATTTCTTCTAACCAACCCTTTATTTTATTCCAATAATTTTTAGTTTCTGGGCATGTCCCCCACATATGATAATATGATCCTGGTAACTGGTGACATTTCCAGCATTTAGCTGATTTAAACTCCCAGCATTCCTGAGGAATTCTGGGAGTTAAAGTCTATACATCTTAAAGTTGCCAAGGTTGGGAACTCTGATTTAAGACACACACAAGAAGGGTAGTGGAGTCAGAACTCACCTCTTTTTTTGCGTGTTTGTTTGTCCTAGTGGCGAAATTCAATTTTTTTTTACTACTGGTTCTGTGGGCGTGGCTTGGTGGGCATGGTGTGGTTTGGTTTGGTGGGCGTGGCAGGGGAAGGATACTGCAAAATCTCCATTCCCATCCCACTCTAGTGGAAGGATACTGCAAAGTCCCCATTCCCTCCCCACTCCAGGGGAAGGATATTGCAAAATCTCCATTCCCACCCCACTCCAGGGGGAGGATACTGCAAAATCCCCATTTCCTCCCCACTCCAGGGGAAGGATATTGCAAAATCTCCATTCCCACCCCACTCGGGGGCCAGCCAGAGGTGGCATTTGCTGCTTCTGTGAACTACTCACAATTTCCGCTACCGGTTCTCCAGAACCTGCTGGATTTCACCCCTGGGTTGCCCTCGGTTGTCCCCACATTTCAAAACAGTAGCTTCTGAATCTATTTTTAAAGTGTGAAGTTGGGATTTCAGGTGCCAGAAGGTTCATTCAGGGATGGAGCAAGTCAAGAAGTGTTGCCTTCTGTCTTGGTTGATCTCCCTGGGCAACTTTTAATGATGCCGACTGATGCTAACTCTGCCAGATGGATGGAAAGTAATCCAGGAGAGAAGCAATCTAGAACTAAGGAGAACTTTTCTGTTAGAACTATTAAGTATTTATTTTAATTTTTAACTTTTGTGCTGGTCTGTGACCATAATAAAGATTGATTCTGTGTTTGAGTGGAACAGCTTGCCTCCAAAGATTGTGGGTGCTCCATTACTGTAGGCTTTTGAGAAGAAATTGGATGGCCATTTCTCCGAAATGGTATAGGACCCTCCTGCTTGAGCAAGGGGTTGGACTAGAAGACCTTCAAGATCCCTTCCAACTCTGTTCTTCTCGTTAGGCTGTAAGTGCATGAGGTGCTTTCTTCCATGGACCTTAAAAGCTTATTGTTGTTGTTAGTTGAAAAGTCGTGTCTGACCCATTGTGACCCCATGGACAATGTTCCTCCAGGCCTTCCTGTCCTCTACCATCCTCTGGAGTCCATTTAAGCTCACACTGACTGCTTCAGTGACTCCATCCAGCCACCTCGTTCTCTGTCGTCCCCTTCTTCTTTTGCCCTCCATCGTTCCCAGCATTAGGCTCTTCTCCAGGGAGTCCTTCCTTCCACTCCAGGGGAAGGTTACTGCAAAATCTCCATTCCCACCCCACTCCAGGGGAAGGATATTGCAAAATCTCCATTCCCACCCCACTCCAGGGGAAAGATATTGCAAAATCTTCATTCCCACCCCACTCTGGGGCCAGCCAGAGGTGGTATTTGCCGGTTCTCCGAACGACTCCAAATTTCCACTACCAGTTCTCCAGAACCTGTCAGAACCTGCTGGATTTCACCCCTGTCTCAGCCTGAGAAGGCGAGACAGTTTGTTCTTTTTTCCGCAAACCTACCTTTTGCGCCTGGTTCTGTCTTTTTTCCCTCCCGAACTGGCAGGGAAGCTGTTTGTTTATTCCCCCCCCATCTTCCATGTGTGTCTCCACCCCCCTTTCCCGTTCATTATAGACCAGCTATAGTGGAGCATCAGGGCTTGCTCTGCACCCGTCCCAAGGGGGGCTGGGAAAAGAGCACGTGACCAGGATGAGCTCATCGCTCTATAATGAAGCCAATTATGGATTGTATATCAAAACAATTCCAGAACTGCTTTTCTTCCCGAAGTGTAAATTGCAGCATTAGCGAGAACGAGCAAGGAAGGCGGCTGCAGTTGCCTTCCTCCAGATGATGTGTTTCGCCCCTGGAGACACAGGTGACCTTTTGAATACCTATCAAGGTTTGCTGGTACTTTGCAAAGAATATTTGACTCGCTTTTTCGGGCAGGCGGAGAGGAAGGACGGGAGGAACGAGAAAGAAAGAAAGAAAGAAATCCTGGTGTGTTTTTTTTTCCAATTTCAGGAAGAGAAACAAAGGCAGGGAGAACCTTTAATTCTCTTGCCTCATTGAAGGGTGCTTTGCATTTTTTTTTATTTACATTTATATCCCGCCCTTCTCTGAAGACTCAGGGCGGCTTACACTATGTCAAGCAATAGTCTTCATCCATTTGTGTATTATATACAAAGTCAACTTATTGCCCCCAACAATCTGGGTCCTCATTTTACCTACCTTATAAAAGATGGAAGGCTGAGTCAACCTTGGGCCTGGTGGGACTAGAACCTGCAGTAATTGCTGGCAGCTGCTGTTAATAACAGACTGCATTAGCAGTCTGAGCCACAGAGGCCCCACATCAGGCATAAGAAATCAGGACCCAGGATTTTAATTTTAGCTTTATTGGTCTTTTAATGACCCCATAATCCCTTACGTCAAGGTGGAGTCGGGGCAATTGAATGGAGTTGAGTGTTTACTGGCCGGATGCCCTTCCTGTCCCCAATGCAGAGTTCGCAGCAGATAATAATTCATTGTGCCCAGAGAGAGAAATACCTGCCACTACCTAGGATCAGGAGCCAGGATAGAGTTCAAAAAACACTATAAGTTTATTTCCTGCTACCTATGCACGAGTGGGACGCGGTGGCTTAGTGGCTAAGACGCTGAGCTTGCCGATCGAAAGGTTGGCAGTTCAGCGGTTCGAATCCCTAGTGCCGCGTGACAGGGTGAGCTCCCGTTACTTGTCCCAGCTTCTGCCAACCTAGCAGTTCAAAAGCAGGTAAAAAATGAAAGTAGAAAAATAGGGACCACCTTTGGTGGGAAGGTAACAGCGTTCCGTGCGCCTTTGACGTTGAGTCATGCCGGCCACGTGACCACGGAGAAGTTTTTGGACAGTGCTGGCTCTTCGGCTTTGAAACGGAGATGAGCACCGCCCCCTAGAGTCAGGAATGACTAGGACATATCTACGAGGGGAACTTTTACCTTTACCTTTATTCTTTTGTGTCCATAGAACAAAACTGAAGGTTAGGGAGCGAGAGTCTTCTTCCTTTCAGAACCCTGGACAGGTCCTGCAGATGAAGTAATTTAAACTGGGAAGACGTGATGGATCGGAGCCTTCCCACAAAAGGATGCTGTTGATATATTTTATTTATTTATGAAATTTCTATGCCCTCCATCTTCCCTATGAGGTGACTCTGGGTGGGTTGTTAGAAACTGAACTGCTTTTTAACGGCTGGATCCTTCTCCTTAATTCTTCCTCAAGAATGTTTTCCTTGTAGTGATTATACGTAGACCAAGCCCACATTTTCTTGCAGATGATGCTTGCTAATTCTTTGATAGTATCCACCTTATTTCTGGATTTTTATTTAGAATTTAAAATGCCGTGTTTTTGAGATTGCTCTATGCAGGCTAAGTTCTGGCAGCCAGATAAGCATGAACAGAATTACAGAGTTGGAAGGGACCATGGAGGTCTTCTAATCCAACCCTCTGCTCAGGCAGGAAACTCTAGACCACTTCAGACAAATGGTTGTGCGGACTCTTCTTGAAAGCCTCCAATGATGGAGCATTCACAACTTCAAGTCGTTCCACTGATTAATTGTTCTAACCATTAGGAGATTAGTTCTAGGTTGCTTCTCTCCTTGAACAGTTTCCATCCATTGCTTCCGCCTTCAGAAGCTTTGTAGAATAGGTTGACCCCTTCATCTTTGGGGCAGCTCCTTAGATATTGTAACTTAGATATTGCTTCACTTGAGCAAGACAGACTTCACTTCCGTCTTCAAGTGAAGCTGCAAGTTGCTGTTGGTGGACGGAGCCCTGAGGTTGGTTCAGATGCCTACAAGTTAATCCTACTGCTGACACAGGTGTCCCAACTTGTGTCGTGTTGTATTGAAAACCCGTTCTTCATCTGCGGAGATAGACCATCTCTGAATCTGGCTGTCGTGTCCCACTCCTCCGCTGACGGCCGGGTCAGGGAAATCCGAATCAGGCGTGCCTCTGCAGCTCTGCCAAAGTCCTAGCAAAGTCCTCAGGCCAGGCAGGAGACCAGAAGTGACTTCAGCAAGATAAGTTCGACTTTTGCCTGACTCAGAGACTGCCAGAAAGTAGATCCTTTATATAGGCCATGGGGTGTGGCTCCATGACTCAGCACTTATCCAGGCCTGCCCCTCCCTTCCTTCTGTTGCCTCCGCCTATCAAGTCTCCTGACGCGAGGGTCACTCCAGTCTGCAGCTGTTGGCAATTGATCTCCCTCAGGCTCACATGCTGTGGAGGAGGGGGAGGGGTCTAGTTGCTCCGTTTGCCTGGGCATGGAGCCAGAGCTGGGGGCTGGAGGTATTTCCTCCTCTTCAGCCTGTCTGGGCATGGAGCCAGGGCTGGGGCCAGGCGGCATACTAGGACATTCCTCCGTGTTCGGAAGCAGATAAGAAGGCCCCGGCTGTGGTGAGATCGGACGAGACACAACACTTGCAGATTTAATCCATAAAGTTAGACCTGCATTAGAGAATTTAATCCCTCCTGTTGGTCTCTCTTTTTTCCTAACTAGTTTATATTCAAGATTTTACCTCCTTCCCAGTTTAGCCTGAGCGTAGAATCACCTTCTGAATCAGGCAAATCGATCTGTTACATCTGCTTTTGAATTAGCAGCTCTGCCTTTTGAGTTACCAGCAGGTTTTTACCGCCGTGTTGAAATCTGTAACTAACCGGAGACTATGCAACCGCCTGTTTTATGTATCCACAATAACAATATCCGGGGGCCAATTAAAATAGTAGGCAGCTTGCAGAATAGATGCTGTCGAAGTATTAACCCCAAGGAGTGTGTAAGTGCCAGCGTAGTATGTGTGAGCCATTGTTGTTGTTGTTGTTGTTGTTGTTTTAAAAAAAACCTAGTTGAGCAGGAAGACCTGCGATATGAAGGCATTGCTTTTCCTCTCTCACTTCTTCTTTTTTTTTTTTAATCCTTTCAAGGAGCTGAATGCACCATCTTATGCCCTGAACATCATACGGAGCCCATCCTGTTACCTGCCAATGAAACATTGCAGGACATCCAACACTGGATGAAACCTCCACGAGTAAAGGTGAGAGACCAAAAACAACAGGTACAAACACGGGTTGGCAAAAATAGGGACGAAGTGTTGTTCTCATCAGTGGGTTTTATTGCTCCGCAACACGGTTAGTTCTTCCCTTTTGCCCCTTCCTTCCTTCCTTCCTTCCTTCCTCCCTCCCTTCTTCCCTTCCTCCCTTCCTTCTTTTCTTCCTTCTTTCCTCCCTTCCCTTTCTTTCCTTCTTTCCCTCTTTCCTTCCCACCCTCCCTCTCTTCCTCCCCTTCCTTCAACTCTTCCTCCCTTTCCCTTTCTCTCCCTTTTCTTTTCTCCTTCCTTCCTTCTTCCTTCCTTCCCTCCTTCTTTCCTTCCTTCCCTCTTTCCTTCCCACCCTCCCTCTCTTCCTCCCCTTCCTTCAACTCTTCCTCCCTTTCCCTTTCTCTCCCTTTTCTTTTCTCCTTCCTTCCTTCCTTCTTCCTCCTTCTTTCCTTCCTTCCTCTTTCCTTCCCACCTCCTCTCTTCCTCCCTTCCTTCAACTCTTCCTCCCTTCCCTTTCTCTCCCTTTTCTTTTCTCCTTCCTTCCTTCCTTCTTCCTTCCTTCCCTCTTTCTTTTCTTCTTTCCTTCCTTCCCTCTTTCCTTCCCACCTCCTCTCTTCCTCCCTTCCTTCAACTCTTCCTCCCTTCCCTTTCTCTTCCTTTCTTTTCTCCTTCCTTCCTTCCTTCTTCCTTCCTTCCTCTTTCTTTTCTTCTTTCCTTCCTTCCTCTTTCCTTCCCACCCTCCCTCTCTTCCTCCTCCCTTCTTCCTTCCTCCCTTCCTTCTTTTCTTCCTTCTTTCCTCCCTTCCCTTTCTTCCTTCTTTCCTCTTTCCTTCCCACCCTCCCTCTCTTCCTCCCTTCCTTCAACTCTTCCTCCCTTCCCTTTCTCTCCCTTTCTTTTCTCCTTCCTTCCTTCTTCCTTCCTTCCTCCTTCTTTCCTTCCTTCCTCTTTCCTTCCCACCCTCCCTCTTCCTCCCTTCCTTCAACTCTTCCTCCCTTCCCTTTCTCTCCTTTTCTTTCCTTCCTTCCTTCTTCCCTCCTTCCTCCTTCTTTCCTTCCTTCCTCTTTCCTTCCCACCTCCTCTCTTCCTCCCTTCCTTCAACTCTTCCTCCCTTCCCTTTCTCTCCCTTTTCTTTTCTCCTTCCTTCCTTCCTTCTTCCTTCCTTCCCTCTTTCTTTTCTTCTTTCCTTCCTTCCCTCTTTCCTTCCCACCCTCCCTCTCTTCCTCCCTCCTTCAACCCTTCCTCCCTTTCCTTTCTCTTCCTTTTCTTTCCTTCCTTCCTTCCTTCTTCCTTCCTTCCTCTTTCTTTTCTTCTTTCCTTCCTTCCCTCTTTCCTTCCCACCCTCCCTCTCTTCCTCCCCTCCCTTCAACTCTTCCTCTCTTTCCCTTTCTCTCTCTTTTCTTTTCTCCTTCTTCCTTCCTTTCCATCCCTTCCTCTACCTTCATGCCTTCATGCCTTCGTCCCTTTCCCCTTTCCTCCTTTCTCTTCTTCCCTTCTTTTCTTGCTTGCTTCCTTTCTTCCTTCTCTCCCTCCTTCCTTCCTTTTCCTCCCTCCCTCCTCCTCCCTCCCTTCAACCCTTTCCCCTTCTTTCCCTTTCCCTCCTTTCTTTCTTTCTTTCTTTCTTTCTTTCTTTCTTTCTTTCTTTCTTTCTTTCTTTCTTTCTTTCCTCCCTCCTCCCTCTCTCCCTTCCTTCCTCCCTTCCTCCCCACCTGCCATGGTCCTTTATTGATGGTGGCTTTTAGAAGGAACCATAACGCATTTTATACCTGCCTATCCCTGGAGGTCTCATTAGGTAGCTGGAAAGAAAGAAAGAAAAAAAATAACTGGTCATAAAAACGAAAGGGAAAAAATGGAAAGAGAAAGCAAGCAGGATGTGGAGGGAGACGGGAAGCCATGGAGAGGATGATATCATCCAGAATACAAAAGAAAAAAGAAAAAAGAAAAAAGAAAGAAAGAAAAAGAAGGAGAGAGAAAACAAGAATAGTTTTTATTACGAGAGGTTTGCTGAACATTCAGGAAAAAATGAGGCGGCGCGACAAATGAATTTGATAACTCCATTGTCCAGAAAAGCCATTTCGAGATGCTGCTGGATAAAATTACAGGATGGGGAGGAAAAACCCTTTGCTGAATGCGTGGGATATTTGTCACCCACGGCAGTGTCCCCTGTCCTGTGGCTTGCGGTGTTCTTTGACCTCCGCTGCCCCGTGACTTTGTTTGTCCAGAGTGTGGTCTGCTCTATTTGTCCTGGCCAACCCCGGGATTCTGCAAACTGGCATCTCTGAGGCCACCATCCGCCACAACAGTTCAAGGGATGACAGTTTAGCCAAGACCTTTAAAGGTAAAAGGTAAAGGTTCCCCTCGCACATACGTGCTAGTCGTTCCCGACTCTAGGGGGCGGTGCTCATCTCTGTTTCAAAGCCGAAGAGCCAGCGCTGTCCGAAGACGTCTCCGTGGTCGTGTGATCGGCATGACTCAACGCCAAAGGCGCACGGAACGCTGTTACCTTCCCACCAAAGGTGGTCCCTGTTTTTCTACTTGCATTTTTTACGTGCTTTTGAACTGCTAGGTTGGCAGAAGCTGGGACAAGTCACGGGAGCTCACCCCGTTACACGGCAGCACTAGGGATTCGAACCGCTGAGCTGCCGACCTTTCGATCGACAAGCTCAACATCCTAGCCCCTGAGCCACCATGTCCCCTATTGCCAAGACCTTTAGACAATGGCTAAAAGAAAAAGGAGGGAGGAGGGAGAGAGGATGCCTCAGAGAAGGCACCCAAGATGGAGGGGTTTCTACAGCTGAAAAATGACCTTTGCTTATTTGCGATCAGGAGCCCGTGGAGAGGTTGAAAGCTCACCATAAATTTGCAGAGGATTTGGGATTGCAAAGTTCCTGACCATGCTGGTTGGAACCAACAGACGTTATTGTCCAAGATATCTGGAGGAGCTGATGGCCCAAGAAAAAAAAATAATAATAATTGGATACTTACCAAGGGGAATATTTGTAGCTTGGGGTTGAAATGAGGGGTTCTCGATGTTCTATGAGCTTGTTGTTGTTTTCTTGCAGATGTTTCATTACTCAAACTAGATATCATCATCAGTGCTAGTCTATTTGGGTAATGAAGTCTTTGCAAGAAGACGACCAAGCTCAGAGACCATCAAGGACCCCACAGTCTTCCTCCTCCTCCTCCTCCTCCTCCTCCTCCTCCTCCTCCTCCTCTTCCTCCTCCTTCTCACCCCCTCCTTCTCTCTGCAAGCTCACTTCTTTCTAGCAGTGATGATGTTATCTACTTTGGTAATGAAAGATCTGCAATAAAACAACCAAGCTCAGAGAGAACTAAGTGCTCCACAGTCCTCCTCCTCCTCCTCCTCCTCCTTCCCTTCCTTCCCTTCCCTTCCCTTCCCTTCCCTTCCCCCCCTCTCCACAAACCCCATTTCTCTTTCTCCTTCTCTCCCTCCTCTTCGTCCTCCTCCAAGACAGGAGACCTTAAATTTCCTGGTTGAAGGAGAAGGAGACTGTCTAATAAAGTTTGAATTGATCCTAAACCATTATCCCCCTCCTCCTCCTCCTCCTCCTCCTCCTCCTCCTCCTCCTCCTCCTCCTCCTCCTCCTCCTCCTCCTCCTCCTCCTCCTCCTCCTCCAAGACAGGAGACCTTATACTATCCTGGTTGAAGGAGAAGGAGATTGTCTGATAAAGTTTGAATTGATCTTAAACCATTATCCCCCTCCTCCTCCTCCTTCCCTTCCTTTCTCCTCCTCTCCACAAACCCTATTTCCTTCCAGCACTGATGATGTTACTTAATTGGGTAATAAAATGTCTGCAAGAAAGCAGCCAAGCTCAGAGAGCACTAAGTACCCCTCAAATGATACCTTCACTCCTTCAGTTCTTGGATCCTGTCCTGTCTCCAGTCTAGGATTATATCCCACCCACCCGCAAACATTTACATTTTACAGCCATCCTGAATATTCCTTCTGTGATCAAGCAATGAATCCCAATCCTATTCGGGATAACTCATACAGAAAGAAAGCCGTCTGTCCATCTGGCCTTTTAAGATTTTACCCTCAAAGCAGTGGTGAAATTCAATTTTTTTTTACTACCGGTTCTGTGGGCGTGGCTTGGTGGGCATGGCAGGGGAAGGATATTGCAAAATCCCCATTCCCTCCCCACTCCTGGGGGAAGGATATTGCAAAATCTCCATTCCCTCCCCACTCTGGGGCCAGTCAGAGGTGGCATCTGCCAGTTCTCCGAACTGCTCAAAATTTCCGCTACCGGTTCTCCCGAACCTGTCAGAACCTGCTGGATTTCACCCCTGGCTCAAAGTTGAGATTCTACAGAGGAAAGATTCAAGGCAACTGTGTGGCAGTTCTTGATTGGAAGACAGTATCACACAGATCTGTGAGGAAATGAGAGCCACTTTAGTGGGAAACTACGCGTTCCAATTGGAAGTACGAATTTGGGCAGTTCCTTGGGGTTTTGTGACCACATGGGGAGACGTTACAGTAGTGGCCAAAATTGTGGAAACCTTTTGGGAAAAGTGTATTTTTGAAGTTTGATGGCTAATAACACCACTTTTTTTTTGGAGTTTCAAGATAATTCTGTTCCACTGCTGGATTGGCCTGGGAATAGCCCAGACCTTCTCCCAATTAAAAATCTATGGAGCCGACTAAAGAAACTTGTTAGTCAGAAGCAACCCAGCAATAAAACCCAGTTAATAGAAGCCATCAATTCAATCTTGGTTTCACATGATAACAGCTGCAGAACTCAAAGACTTGGTTTACTCCATGAGAAGACGTTGTAAGGCTGTAATTCATGCTAAAGGTTAACCGGCTAAGGATTAACTGACATGGTGATTACTTTTGAATATCTCGTTTTTTTCTACTTGTTTTCTTCTTTATACTATAACTGCTATTCTAATAGCAAATCTTTCATAAAAGTTATTGCATCACATTCTTGATTAAACTATTTTCCCATTGATATATAATTTTATGGTACTACTCCCCCACCAAAAAGTGGTGTTATTAGCTAGTTTTAGAAAATACACTTTTCCCAAAAGGTTTCCGCAATTTTGGCCACCACTGTAACTTACAATCCTAGCTGAATTACATCCCCGCTTCCCAAAAAACCCAGCAACGATGCTCACCTTTTTACCCATAATTGCAGCCTCCTCCTGTTTGTTTCCAAAGGCTTTAAAAATAAAATCCAATACCCCCATGTGAAATAAGTCGAGCTGCAGACAAGCCAAAAAAACAAAACAAGAAATCCCACCATTGCCTTCCCATTGGCTAGGAAAACCAGCCTTTCTGTTTCCAATAGAAATTTCCCTGAATTGTCAACGTGATGCCCTTCACCTCTTAGTCACCTCTGTCCATCTCCCCACCCCCCCAGACTGCCTTCGCATAAATCAGGCCTGTTTTTAAGACAGGTGGAACAATTTGGGGACCGTGAGTCACAGGGTAAAACCCCTGTGCTACGGAAAGATCCACAACCCCACACAAGCGATCTAAACAGCCTTCGATGAGCAACACTAAAACGCACACACCCCGAGGTTTTCCTGTAGCGTTAGACCTCAAATAAAAGCAAGGGAAAGTTAAATTATGGCTCCCGGGTGTCGCTGTTGTGGTCCACCAGCAGCCTGCGGAGCTGGCAGCGGAGTCGGACAGTGAGGAGACTGGGGAAGACCATGGGCCAGTCCTGGAGTCAGGGGAAGGCCCGGATGAAGGCTCTGCATCGGAGGCAGTGAGGGGGCCAGGGCCATCTGGGAGTAATGCACGGACTCTGGAGCCTCCAGAGGCGGACAGCAGAGAGGCAGAGGAACAGGAGGAGCCTGTTCATAGTGAGCACATGCACAGAGCTGCCAGAAGGCAAGAGCAGCTAAAGCAAAAAGGACAATTTGGGAGTAAGGCCAGGAGATGATTGGCCCCTCCCATAAGGCTTAAAAGAACAGCAACGGCTCTTGGGCTCTTTGTAGGAAAGCAACGTTGCTACAATTGTTTCTAGTTGGCGTCTCTTGTTTCTAAACTTCGTGGGCTTCTTGCCAAGAAAAGCCTTTGGCTGGATGCCAAAGAAGACAAAGGTTTGTGATAAGGCCAAAGGACTGCTTATGAAGAATTTGTTTTGGACTAAGCTGAGAATGAAGTAATTCATGAATTACTTACTGAAGTAAGTAATTCATGAATTACTTCATTCTCAGCTGTTCTAATAATATGTGTTTGTTTAGGACTGATTGTGTCTGGCAATAACTACTTGGGCCTAGGTCACAACAATTGCTCTTGCCATCTCCGCTCGTAAAGTTCTCTGCATCTTTCACGGAAAAAGAAGGGGAGGCTTTCTTCGTGAATAAATAAATAAATAAATGGCGCTGTAATTAAACAGCTGAATCAAAGCATTCTTCGCATCCGTCAGAAAGCAGAGCGATGTGGCCGATAACGCTCACCAAAACCAGGGAAGTAAGAGATAGTTAGAGCCAGGGGTGGGTTTGAAAATTTTTTTAGCAACCGGTTCTCTGCTCAGTTGCTGGGTGGGCATGGCCATGGGGGCGTGGCCTAGTCACCTTCCTGCACCATGGAAGGGTGTGGGGGGGTGTGTGCATTTTCGCCCTCCCCAGGCTCCGGAGGTTTTTCTCAAGCCTCCGGAAGGGCAGAAACGGCCTCCCCTGGGCTCCGGAGGCTAGAAACAGGCCTGTTTCCAAACTTCCGGTACTTCCAGTAGGCCCGTTTTGTGCTCTCCCAGAGCCCCCGCATAGGCCCTGCACTTACCTGGCATCCAAAATGGGCCATGTGGAGAGTCCTGGGAGGTGGGCAGGGTCAGCCAATCCTTGCAACTACCGGTTCGGTGAACCAGATAAAAATTAATATCCGGTTTGCTCGAACCATTCTAAACCAGCTGAATCCCACCCCTGGTTACAGCGATGGCCAGCACCCAACGGTATCAGTGTAATAATTTGCGAAACGTGACATGCGGGGGGAAAATATGTAAATTAGTTTTAGCTATGCCTCCTTTCCCTATCTCAGGTCTTCAGAATAACAGAATTGGAAGGGACCTTGGAGGTCTTCTAGTCCAACCCCCTATTTCAGCGAGAGCCCCTATACCATTTCACCCAAATGGCTGTCCAATCTCTTCTCGAAAACCTCCAGTGATGGAGCACCCACAACTTCTGGAGGCAACTTGGGTTCCACTGGTTAATTGTTCTCATTGTCACAAAAATTCCTCCTTAGTTCTAGGTTGCTTCTCTCCTTCATTAGTTTCCATCCATTGCTTCTTGTCCTGCCCTCAGGTGCTTTGGAGAATAGCTTGACTCCCTCTTCTTTGGGGCAGCCCCTCAAATATTGGAAGCCAGCCAGAGGTGAAATCCTTTGCTACCAATTTGCCAATGTGAGCTTGTGCGCCTCCTCCACGCACACACAGAGCCTTCTGCGCATGTGCAGAGGATCAAAAACGGGATGTGGTGACGACTGGGCGGGTGGGCGGAGCCTCTCGCCACCGGTACTACCAGTTTTCCCGATCCGGATAGAACCGTCTGCATTTCACCACTGAAGTCAGCTAAATTTATTTAGGATCCAGTGTAGTCCTTTCCCCCCCTGTAAACCAGACATACCAAATTCCTGCAGCCATTCCTCATATGTTTCTTTAGCTTAATATTTCCTACACTTTTTCTTAGAGAGGTCATCTACGTACGTAAATCTCCATCGCCCTATTCCTAAAGTGTTTATGTTTGTCGATGACCACTTTAAGAAAACCCTTCTTTGTGCTAATAGTAGAAAGGGGGGGGAATCTTGACCTCATTACCAAAATCCCCCCCCCCGTCTTCTTTTGCCTGTCTCTATTTTCCACCACAGAGGCTCCTCTCCTTCTTGCAAACGAAATATCAACCATGATGGAACCTTAAATATTATTTTAATCTTGAGCTTTCTGTTATTGTGACCGTTGGGTGTCTAACCGTTCTTGTAAATACTTGGAGGAATTCCAGGTCCTGCAATGCAGCAAACCTATGGGGAGAAGACATTTGATTTTTAAAGGAAGGACCATCTAAAGATTTAGACCTGGGTCAAGAGAATTTGCTACTTTGCTTTAGGTTGATGTTCCTCATATGTTCCTTCTTCCATTCAATCTTCCAGAAAGTAGTCTGCACAGGAGAACGTAAGTGGTATCCTCGCCCTGCGTTGATTCACTGCATCAAAGGTTGTGAGGTGAGTAAGTCGGTCCAGTTCTCTGGCTTTTCCACTTATTTTTATTTATTCATTTCTTTTTATTTATTTATTTGTCAAATACGTATAACAGAAATAAGTAGAAACATGATTATGAATACAATATAAGGATACGAATATAATGGGGACAGTAGGACAGGGAGGGTAGGCACATTTGTGTGCTTATGCACACCCTTTACAGACCTCTTAGGAATGGGGTGAGGTCTACGGTAGACAGTCTAAGGTTGAAGTTTTGGGGATCAGAGTCAGGTAGTGCATTCCAGGCATTGACCACTCTGTTGCTGAAGTCGTATTTTCTGCAATCAAGTTTGGAGCGGTTTACCTTGAGTTTGTATCTATTGTTTGCCCGTGTATTACTGCAGTTGAAGCTGAAGTAGTCATTGACAGGTAGGACGTTGTAGCAGATAATTTTGTGTATTACGCTTAGGTCAGACCGAAGGTAGCGTAGATCTAAGTTGTCTAATCCCAAGATTTCAAGACTGGTGGCATAAGGGATTCTATTGTGAGCAGAGGAATGGAAGACTCTACTTGTGAAATATCTCTGGACTCCCTCAATTGTATTAATGTCCGATATGCAGTGCAGGTTCCAGGCAGATGAGCTGTATTCGAGAATTGGTCTAGCAAAGGTTTTGTATGCCCTAGTTTGCAGTACAATATTACCGGAGAAGAAGTTTTGTAAGATTAGTTACTACACTTACACTACACTTACTACACTTCTCTCTCTTTCCTCAACTCTGTCAGCTCCATTGTTCCCCCCTTCCACCATCATAATCTATGATGGTGGCTTATGGGTGTGTGTGTGTTCATATCATACACTTGTTATTCTTTGTTTGTTTTTGCCAACTTCAAACAAAAATGCTTTAACAGTGAACAAGCCAGTTCCGTTGGAAATCTTTCCCTCAACTTCGGTAAGTAGCAAAACCTCGCTGACCTGTTCTAATCTCCAGTAGTAAAGCCAGGATCAAACCTGGTTTGTGTTTGGATGGGACAATTTCAGGAAAGTAAACTAGGCTAGGCTGTAAAAGAGAGAGAGAGAGAGAGAGAGAGAGAGAGAGAAGGAGAGGGAGGGAGGGAGGGAGAGAGAGAGAGAGAAAGAGAGAGAGAGAGAGAGAGAGAAGGAGAGGGAGGG
The DNA here is from genome assembly GCF_028640845.1 of Ahaetulla prasina. Classification (NCBI taxonomy): domain Eukaryota; kingdom Metazoa; phylum Chordata; class Lepidosauria; order Squamata; family Colubridae; genus Ahaetulla; species Ahaetulla prasina. The sequence goes on from NC_080554.1 coordinate 7,726,723, forward strand.
AGGGAGGGAGAGAGAGAGAGAGAAAGAGAGAGAGAGAGAGAGAGAGAGAAAGAGAAAGAGAGAGAAGGAGAGGGAGGGAGGGAGAGGGAGAGAGAGAGAAAGAGAGAGGGAGGGAGAGAGAGAGAGAGCCTCAAAGGTGACGGTGAAAAAACAGTTCCATATTAAGAGGTTCTCCGGGATCAAGAGGGACTTGAGTAAGGCTTTTTATCTTTAACCCATTCTTTTAATTTGTTTAGAAAATTCAGATCTACATGTTGTAATAGAAGAAACTTTGAAGAGATGCGTGCAAAACTTTTGCTTCAAAATGAAGAGCGTACACTAGTGACGGCTAACCTTTTTGCCATCGCGTGCCAAAAATGGGGGGGGATGTGGGGGGTCGGCCCTGCTCCCCTGGGCATGCGCACGTGACACCACCACCCCGCGCTCCCCCCGCTTTAAGCACCTGATGGCTCGGTGGGTCCGATAGGCCCATTTTTCCCTCTCTCCAGACTCCAGAGCCTTTCTAGGAGTCTGGGGAGGGCAAAAATGGCCTTCCCCCCTCTCCAGAGGCCCTCCGGAGGCTGGAAATGGCCCATTTGGCAACTTCTGGTGAGCGCAGAAGGCCTGAAAATCAGCTGGTCGCCACGCGCATGTGTCCCGGAGCTGAGCTCATGTGCCCACTGATATGGCTCCGCCATAGGTTCGCCATCATGGGCATCATGATCCCAGCATCTTCTTCTGAAATGGCTAGCTTCAAAAAAAAATTATGCAAAAGGGATAGATTTGTTAAAATGGGCCGCGGTGTGGCTCAGGCTGTAAGAAGCCTGTTATTAAACACAGCTGCCTGCAATTACTGCAGGTTCTAGTCCCACCAGGCCCAAGGTTGACTCAGCCTTCCATCCTTTATAAGGTAGGTAAAATGAGGACCCAGATTGTTGGGGGGGGCAATAAGTTGACTTTGTATATAAATATACAAATAGGATGAGACTATTGCCTTACACAATGTAAGCCGCCCTGAGTCTTCGGAGAAGGGCGGGATATAAATGTAAAAAAAAAAAAAAGATACTGAATTTAGTTTATTAACGTTTTGGAATTAAGACTAATTCAAGTGGGGGTAATTTGTGTGTGTGTGTTCCATTTTGTGTGTGTGTTCTATTTTGTGTAATCTCGTCAAATCTAAGCTTCAGACTAAAGTGGCATGCCTGCTCCAAACGTTTAAACCCATAATCTTTCTCCCCTCTCTCACTTCTTTTTTAAAAAATATCATCATCACCATCATCATCTCTTCTCACTTCCGAGCTTCCTGCTTACACTTACATAATGCTTTTTCGCACTTTTTCCTCGAGTTAAAAATTGCCCACAGGTTGTCGTCTCTCCTGAAGAGCGAAGGCTTCCACACACAGGGGAAAAAAAAAAAAGTGGAAGTTTTTGTTTTTAATTTTGTTTTTTAACACAGCAGGCAAGAAGGAAGGTCTCTGAAGCCTATGATTAAAAATTGTCTCACCGTGCCTTTAATAGATCGGTGTTTACGTTTTCCACTTAACTCATCTCCTCGAAAATAGCTTGCTTGTTTGAGGGATGCGTGCGTGTGTGTGGGTTTGTGTGTGTATGTGCACAAGGATAGCTCTGGTTTTCATGCAATTTTTTTCCCCCCTCTTTGCAAGATTTAATCAAGAATATTTCTCACCCTACCCGTCCTTTGGAGAAAGGCTTCAGTTTAAAACTGTTAGAAAGAAGGGTTATTTGGGGTGTGGGGGGTTTGGGAGAGGATGAGATCAACTTCCTTAAAAACACTGGAGAGAGGGAGAGAGGGACAATTATCCCATTGAAAAAACGGTCTGCAGAAAACGAAGAGATGTTGGAAGAACTGTCCATCTGGGTTCAGCTCCAAGTCGGGAAGAAAGGTGTTGGAATCATGGAGGCTGCTTGGGAAGATGGTTTTTAATGATGGACAGGAGCACATGGTTAGAGGTCATGGGGTGGGTGCAGGAGGAAAGGGAAGAGATGCTACGAGTACCCCATTTTTTATGGCCCCTCTGGGCTTTTGAACTTGAGCTTGTATTCTCATTGGTTGTCGGACTCCCATGGGGCCATGCAGGGGCAACTCTGTAGGCTGTCCTGAACCCCAAGCTTGGTTGACTCTTTGCTGCGTGATGATGTAATGAAAGGGGCTTTTGGGCAGGAGTAGTAGTATTCATTTCCCTTCGCTACAGCAAATGTGAGAGCCTTCCGTGCATAAAGTGGTATTAACACTTCCGTGAAGTGTTAATACCACTTTATAATGCCTCGGTAAGGCCACACTTGAAATACTGCATTCAGTTTTGGTCGCCACGATGTAAAAAAGATATTGAGACTCTAGAAAGAGTGCAGAGAAGAGCAACCAAGATGATTAGGGGACTGGAAACTAAAACATATGAAGAACGGTTGCAGGAACTGGGTATGTCTAGTTTAATGAAAAGAAGGACTAGGGGAAACAGGATAGCAGTGTTCCAATTTCCTCAGGGTGCCGTTAGCCAAACAATGCCGGCTGGCGACCCCCAGGGGGAGAGCCTTCTCTGTGGGGGCACCTACCCTCTGGAATGAGCTTCCTCCGGGGTTACGATCACTTCCCGACCTCCGGACCTTCCGACGCGAGCTCAAGACTCTTTTGTTTTACCAGCGCAGGGCTGGCCTAATGTGTTAATGGTTTTAGTCAGGGTTTTATTATTATCTTAATTAGTTTTAACGTTAGCCAAAATTGAATTAGATTTTTATAGCGTCTTTTAACTTTATTTATTAATATTGTTTTACGTTGGCTGTAAACCGCCCTGAGTCCTTCGGGAGAAGGGCAGTATAGAAATTTAATTAAATAAATATAAATAAATAAATCAGGGGCTGCCACAAAGAAGAGGGAGTCAAGCTATTCTCCAAAGCACCTGAAGGCAGGACAAGAAGCAACTAATCAAGGATAGAAGCAACTTAGAACTAAGGAGAAATTTCCTGACAGTTAGAACAATCAAATAAGTGGAACAACTTATTTATTTTTATTTATTTATTATTTAAATTTGTATACCGCCCTTCTCCCGAAGGACTCAGGGCGGTTCACAGCCAAGTAAAATGGTCGCCACTTGCCTGCAGAAGTTGCGAATGCTCCAACACTGGAAATTTTTAAGAAAATGTTGGATAACCATTTGTCTGAAATGGTGTAGGGTTTCCTGCCTGGGCAGGGGGTTGGACTAGAAGACCTCCAAGGTCCCTTCCAACTCTGTTATTATGTTATCATGCACAGAGTGTCAAAAAAACATGATGTGATGATGTCCGGGCAGGTGGGCGGAGCCTTCTGCAGCTGCCGCTACCAGTTTGCCCAAACCTGAAGCAGCCGAATAGCACCAGTGGCTTCGAGATTCCTATTATGGTTCTGCCTGAAGGAGGTAGATCTTTGTTATGTAAAATAACATACATAACAGGCCTAAATGGCCCATTGACAAAAGTGGGGGGGGGCTGAGTTTCTGCCTCCCTTTTAGAGGAAATATTCTGCCCTTTTAATATTTCCTAAAATATCTCACTTTCCTAGGAGAGGGGTGGGTGCTAACTTCCCACAGAACGCCGCCTTTGAAGGGACATTTGAGGTCCTGTTCAGCCCACATTCGCTCAGGGAGGGAAATCCAGGACCTGAATTCTTGCCAGTAGAGAGCAATTCACCTTCTGCCTTTGAAACAGAAACCCGGTCGCTTCTCAAGGCATCGATTCCAGCATCAAATTGCATTTATTAGGAAGGGATTTATTCTAGGATTCAACCCTTCTTAACTCAAGGTCATCGCAGCTAAACCTTCAAGGAGTTTTTGCCTGTATCTCATCCACAGTTAGAAGCTCTTGTTACGGGGGAGCTGATGAGATTCGCAATCCATCCAGGTTAAAGGTGCTTTCCCAAAAAGTGACTGGATTTTCTTGGGTGTTTACCCACCCCACCCCACCCTTCCTTGAAAACCGACCAAGCAATGTCGGTTGGCGACCCCCAGGGGGAGGGCCTTCTCTGTGGCAGCACCGACCCTATGGAACGAGCTGCCTCTGGGTTTATGTCAACTCCCCGACCTCCAGGCCTTCAAGCGTGAACTGAAGACTCTACTATTCCATCGTGCGGGACTAGCCTAAGAAATATGTTTAAAGGAATATTTTAGTGCAATTTTAAACGGGTTTTAAATCGGTCTTTGACCGTTTTAGTTGATTAGGCCATTAAATATTTGGTTTTAATTTGATTTTATATTGTTATTTATATCTGTATTTTAATATGGCTGTAAACCGCCCTGAGTCCTTCGGGAGAAGGGCGGTATAAAAATTGAATTATAAAATAAAATAAAATAAAATAAAATAAAATCTTTGGTAGCTTCTCATCCATTAAGCTTCTTCAGTTCAGTCCAGAACAGAAGACGCTTCTTTGGATGAGAAGCGAAACGTTTTCAAGGGGAAACAAAATCAAGAAATTCCAGTTGCCTTTTTTTTGGAAAAGCAAATTTAGGACTCTTGTTATGGGGTTTTTCTACAAAGCAAGGAGGACCCCAGCTTTTGAGAGCAACATGGAGGCAAGCTTCAATCGCAATAATACAAGAGCAAACAATAGATTCAAACTTAATGTTAACCGCTTCAATCTTGATTGCAGAAAATATGACTTCTGTAACAGAGTTGTTAACGCTTGGAACACACTACCTGACTCTGTGGTCTCTTCTCAAACTCCCAAAAGCTTTAACCAAAAACTGTCTACTATTGACCTCACCCCATTCCTAAGAGGACTATAAGGGGCGTGCATAAGTGCACAAAAGTGCCTACCGTTCCTGTCCTATTGTTTCCTTTCATTATAGAATAGAATAGAATAGAATAGAATTTTTATTGGCCAAGTGTGATTGGACACACAAGGAATTTGTCTTGGTGCATCTGCTCTCAGTGTACATAAAAGAAAAGATACGTTCATCAAGGTACAACATTTACAACACAATTGATGGTCAATATATCAATATAAATCATAAGGATTGCCAGCAACAAGTTATAGTCATACAGTCATAAGTGGAAAGAGATTGGTGATGGGAACTATGAGATGATTAATAGTAGTGCAGATTCAGTAAATAGTTTGACAGTGTTGAGGGAATTATTTGTTTAGCAGAGTGATGGCCTTCGGGAAACAACTGTTCTTGTTTCTAGTTGTTCTGGTATGCAGTGCTCTATAGCGTCGTTTTGAGGGTAGGAGTTGAAACTGTGTATAATGTATACGTGTATAATGTATATTGTATATAATGTTGTGACAAAAAAAAAAAAGCTACAGGGGGTCTACGAAAGAGAGGAGCAAGGCAGGTCATGCGCAATGTGGTGACGTCATCCGATGTTGAAGTGAGAGTATAATACCTAGGTTTGCTCTGCAAAGCAAAGACACCCACAAGGTCCAGGAATGTGAGGGAGGCAACCACGAAGCTCTGTCCAAGAGAAGAGCGAGCGCTGTCATGCACATTGGGGAAAAGATCATCTGATTCTCTGATGACATCATCATCCCACCATTTGTTCTACAAAGATAGCAGGTCGCCAAAGGGCCAGGGGGGCAAAGGGCAGGGCTCTGTCCAAGGCAGGAGATGGCAACGTTGTGCACATTGGGGTGACAACATCGCAACAAAGGATAATGTCGCCCTAAACTTTCCAACAGCACAACTGCCAGGACTAGGAAGAAGCAGGAAGGGAAAAGGTAGGGCTCATCCTAATGAGAACAAGGTTATTTTGTTGACTGTTGGGGCGACATCATTGGAATGCAGGATTACCTCGCCCCGGTTTTTTTCTCAGGGCCTAGCTGGCGCTGTGCCAGGCCAAAAAAAAAAAAAAAAGGCAGAAAATTCAGGGTTTCCCCAAAAAAGAAAAGATGACATAACGCACTTTGCGGACCACACGAATGGAATACAGCATTACATCACCCCTTTCTTTCCTTGGTCCCAGGCTGGCACGAAGCCAAGTGAATAGGCAAGAAAGTTAAGTTTTCCCTAGAAATAAGAGATGACGTAATGCACAAAAGGATTACATCATTGGAATGCGGCATTACATCGCCCCTGGCCCACAGCCAAGTGAATAGGCTAGAAACATAGGTGTTCCCTAGAAATAAGAGATGATGTAATGCAAAAAGAAAGACAACATCATTGGAATGGGGCATTACATCGCCCCTTTGTTTCCCTGGGCACAGGAGAAGGCAGGCACAGGCTACAACAGTCTACTTGGGGACCAAGGCAATGCAACAAGAAGGTACAATGATGTCTCCCTGCCACACAGGTGCCCTTGATGGGACTTGGCCCCGTGCCAGGAGGGGTATAGAAATTGGACTGGGGGTTCTGAACCACCAGGCAGCCCCTGGGAGTCTGGGAAGGCAAGCAACCTGGTTTAACGGGAGCCAAGGCAAGGCAATGGGGAAGACACGATGAGGTTTCCCTGTGCCACAGGTGCCCTTGATGGGACTTGGCCCCGTGCCACAAGGGGTATAGAAATTGGACTTGGGGTTCTGGACCACCAGGCAGCCCCTGGGAATTTGGGAAGGAAGCCAGGAGGCAGGCAACCTGGTTTAACTGGGGGCCAAGGCAAGACAATGGGGAAGACACAATGAGGTCTCCCTGTGACACAGGTGCCCTTGATGGGACTTGACCCTGTGCCAGAAGGGGTATAGAAATTGGACTGGGGGTTCTGGACTACCAGGCAGCCCCTGGGAATCTGGGAAGGGAGCCAGGAGGCAGCCAAGCTGGTTTAACTGGGAGCCTAGGCAAGGCAACGGGAAAGACAGGGAGAGACACAGGTGCCCTTGATGGGACTTGGACTCATGCCAGAAGGGTATAGAAATTGGACTGGGGGTTCTGGACCACCAGGCAGCCCTTGGGAGTCTGGGAAGGCAGCCAGGAGGCAGGTGACCTGGTTTAACTGGGAGCCAAGGCAAGGCAATGGGGAAGGCAGGGAGAGACACAGGTGCCCTTGATGGGACTTGGCCCCATGCCAGGAGGGGTATAGAAATTGGACTGGGGGTTCTGGACCACCAGGCAGCCCTTGGGAGTCTGGGAAGGCAGCCAGGAGGCAGGTGACCTGGTTTAACTGGGAGCCAAGGCAAGGCAATGGGGAAGGCAGGGAGAGACACAGGTGCCCTTGATGGGACTTGGCCCCGTGCCAGGAGGGGTATAGAAATTGGACTGGGGGTTCTGGACCACCAGGCAGCCCCTGGGAAGGTTGGAGGGCAGGCAGGAGCACACCTTATTTCTAGGTTTTCCCTAGAAACAAGATGACGTCCTGCAGCACAGAAGGATTACATCATTGGAATTCGGCATTACATCGCCCCTGGCGCAGAGCCAAGTGACTAGGCTAAGAACTTAGGTTTACCCTAGAAATAAGAGATGACGTAATGCAGTACAAAAAGATGACATCATTGGAATGAGGCATTGCATTGCCCTATTCTTTCCTTATCCTTTCGGTGGCACTGCGCCAGGCAGAAAGCATTCAGGGCTTTTCCCCCGCAAAAGGAAAAGATGACATAATGCATCTTGGAATTTTCACATGAATACCTGGGTTTGACCAGAATTTATTTATTACAGATTCAATCCTCACCCCTTGAGTTTTGGTCATAGCTACCAGACCCTTATTTTGTTTAACTGCGAAAGACCCTCACAATGGATTTGTGCAAAGAATGAAAACAGATGAGCAGAAATGGTGGAAAATATGATTTGCTTTATTTTACACAAACACAGGTTTATTATTCTCAAAGACCCAAATATAAGCCCGGAGATCTTAGAACATGTTTCAAACATTTGCAGTCCCTTAAAACTTTACTGGGATGCGGTGGCTCAGTGGGTAAGACGCTGAGCTTGTCGATCGAAAGGTCGGCAGTTCGGCGGTTCGAATCCCTTAGTGCCCTGTAACGGGGTGAGCTCCCGTTCCTTGTCCCAGCTTCTGTCAACCTAGCAGTTCGAAAGCCCGTAAAAAATGCAAGTAGATAAATAGGAACCACCTTTGGTGGGAAGGGAACAGCGTTCTGTGGGCCTTTGGCGTTGCGTAATGCCGGCCACATGACCACGGAGACATCTTTGGACAGCGCTGGCCCTTCGGCTTTGAAACGGAGATGAACACCGCCCCCTAGAGTCAGGAACGACTAGCACATACGTGCGAGGAGACCCTTTACCTTAAAACATTACAGTCTTGCAAGCTTTGATAATGATCAAACACGTATGTCTGCAAACGTGACCTCTTCAAGACTTGGGGACTTCAACTCCCAGAACTCCCTATGGCTGGCTGAGGAATTTTGGGAGATGAAGTCCACAAGTCTTGAAGTTAAGGGCCGTAATAGCTCAGGCTGTTAGAAGCCTGTTATTAGAACACAGCAGCCTGCAATTACTGCAGGTTCAAGCCCGGCCCAAGGTTGACTCAGCCTTCCATCCTTTATAAGGTAGGTAAAATGAGGACCCAGATTGTTGGGGGGGGCAATAAGTTGACTTTGTAAAATATACAAATAGAATGAGACTATTGCCTTACACACTGTAAGCCGCCCTGAGTCTTCGGAGAAGGGCGGGATATAAATGTAAATAAAAAAAAAAAGTGGCTGAGTTTGGTGCTTCCTTGTTATCTTGAACAATAAATGGCTAAAGTAAGTGATTGTTACAAGAAGGAGAAAAAATTACCTTTGAGCCTGTTTGCCGTGGAATTGCAGAGTACCTTAAAAGCAATGGAGACAAGTGATAATAGGAAGGCTTAGCAAAGGAGCCCAACGTAAACTCCACACGCGACTCTATGATTATTCAATGCAATAATAAATCATTAAAAACAAATCAAATCCATCAACTTCTTTTCACAGACTAACCTAACCGGGTGGCTTAACTTATTTATTTATTTATTTATTTATTGTTTATATTTATATACCGCCCTATCTCCCAAAGGACTCAGGGCGGTTTACAGGCATTTAAAAAACAAAAAATACAATAAATACAATTCTAAAAACAATTAAAAAACTTATTCAAAAGCCTTAATTAAAAATATAAAAATTAAAACCCAAGATAAAACCCACAAACTAAAATCTAACTCAGTCCTGCGCAGTTAAATAGATATGTTTTAAGCTCGCGGCGGAAGGTCCGAAGGTCCGGAAGCTGACGAAGTCCTGGGGGCAGTTCATTCCAGAGGGTGGGAGCCCCCACAGAGAAGGCCCTTCCCCTGGGCGTCGCCAGACGACACTGCCTCGCTGACGGCACCCTGAGGAGTCCCTCTCTGTGAGAGCGCACGGGTCGGTGAGAGGTATTCGGTAGCAGCAGGCGGTCCCGTAGATAACCCGGCCCTATGCCATGGAGCGCTTTAAAGGTGGTCACCAAAACCTTGAAGCGCACCCGGAAGGCCACAGGTAGCCAGTGCAGTCTGCGCAGGAGAGGTGTCACACGGGAGCCACGAGGGGCTCCCTCTATCACCCGCGCAGCCGCATTCTGGACTAACTGCAGCAGTTCTGGATTTTCCACCAAAAACATTCATTTCTCTTGCTTCTCATTCTCCAGAGTCTTTGTGGTGGATATTTGTAGCCGATTCCCAATGTTTATTAATGAGCCAATTAACACTCTCCTCATCTTTCCCCCCCCCCCGCTTCTTTCCCAGCCTTTTGGGGGTGACAACTATTGCGATCCGGTCAACAACCGAGCCTTTTGCAACTACGATGATGGAGACTGTTGCGTCTCGACGGTGAAGACCAAAAAGGTAAGGTTGGCCTTTTTGGCCATTTGTGTGATAAATCCAACGGGGTGTATAATCTCCTTTGGCTTTCTCCTTTCCGTGGCAATTGCTGTTTTCCCGTTTGCAATTAAAAAACCTCCGGGGAAACTGGGGACTCCGCTTAACGGTGGGACGTCACCACGGCGTCTTACATCCTTTGTGGAGGTTCTCCCCTAGTAACCTCAGAGGAAAAAAAAAAGAAACAAGTTAGAGATCCTTAAGAAGGAAGGCGAGCACGCTTCAATTATTTTTAAATTGAAATTGAACGGAAACTGAAAGATTTGCTGTGTATGTCTACACTTAAGGAAGAGAAGGACTAGGGGTGAGATGGAAGCAGTCTTCTAATATTTGAGGGGCTTCAAAAATTTTAGCAAGGGGGTTCTCTGCCCGGATGCTGGGTGGGCGTGGCCTAGTTGGCTTCCTGCACCATAGCGGTGGCGGGGTGGTGGTGGTTTTGCCCTCCCCGGACTCCAGAGGCTTTTCTTGAGCATTTGGGAGGGTGAAAACAGCCTCTGCAGGCTCCGGAGGCTTTCCTTGAGGATGTGGGAGGGTGAAAACAGCCTCCGCAGGCTCCGGAGGCCCTCTGGAGGCCTTCCTGAACTTCCGATAGGTTTCCTTCCCGTTTTTCGCCCTCCCTGAGCCTCCGCGCACACCCTGCACTTACCTGCATCCAAAATGGGCTGTATGGTGACTCCTGGGAGGGCAGGGGTGGGGCGGAGTGAGCAGGGCCAGCCAGAAGTGGGATTTGAGGGGTTCTCCAAACTGCACAGAATCTTAGCTAGAGGTTCTCCCGAACCCCTGCGAACCCCCAGCAGCCCCAGCCCTGGAGGAGCTGCCATAAATAAGAGCAGGAGTTTCAACCCATTCTCCAAAGCACTTGAAAACCGGACGAGAAACAATGGATGAAAGTTAAATCAAGGAGAGAAGCAACCTGGAACCAAGGAGGAATTTCCTGACATTTCCTTCAGCTTTAATTGCAATAATACTAGAGCAACCAATAGATTTAAACTTAATGTCAACCGCTTTAATCTAGATTGCAGAAAATATGACTTCTGTAACAGAATCATCAGTGCTTGGAACACTTTACCTGACTCTGTGGTCTCTTCCCATAATCCTAAAATCTTCAACCAAAAACTTTCTACTGTTGACCTCACCCCATTCCTAAGAGGACCGTAAGTGGCGTGCATAAGAGCACAAACGTGCCTACCGTTCCTGTCCTATTGTTTTTCTTTTTTCTTCTTATATATATATATATGCTTATACTTCCTTATACTTCCTCATATATATGTTTATATACTATATAATCTTTTTGTGTGATGCTTATATATATTGTTGTGACAAATAAATAAATAAATAAATAAACAACCAACCAACCAACCAAACAAACAAGCAAACAAACAAACAATTCCATCAGTGGAATGACTTCCCTCCAGAAATTGTAGGTGCTCCGACAGCGGAGGTTTCTAAGAAGAGACTGGACAGCCGTTTGTCTGAAATGGTTTGTGTTTCAAACCATTTTGTGGTTGTGGAGCAAGCGTGGTGGACTAGAAGACCTCCAAGGTCCCTTCCAACTCACTTATTTATTTATTTATTTATTTATTTATTTTATTTGCATTTATATCCCGCCCTTCTCCGAAGACTCAGGGCGGCTTACACTATGTCAGCAATAGTCTTCATCCATTTGTATATTTATATACAAAGTCAACTTATTGCCCCCAACAATCTGGGTCCTCATTTTACCTACCTTATAAAGGATGGACGGCTGACTCAACCTTGGGCCTGGTGGGACTAGAACCTGCAATATTGCAAGCAGTTGCTGTTAATAACAGGCTGCATTAGCCTGTTGAGCCACCAGAGGCCCCATATAATATTCTTGTTATATTCTGTTTTGAATCTCCTGGAAGTATAACGGCTCTACTTATCAGTCACTAGCAGAAGGGGAAATGAAGTTTATATAGGATTCCCCAGTTTGTGTTTCACTCTCCTCCTGCGATGAGGCCCACCTGCCTTACAACTGCCGTTGTGCCCTTATCTTACAAGATGCTAGTTTCCTTCTCCTTTGGAATTTTAAAAGCCTCGCTGAGGTTTATGAAAAGGCCCAACTTTTGGAATAAATTAGCAAAAAAACCCGTCTGGCCAGCACAGCTGATGAATACATTTGGTGAGAAAGAGAGACGAGAAAAGAGATAATCTATATCAAACGCCCCCAAACTTTCTGCATTTCAAAGAGAGACCAAATTCTCCTTTGGTCTGGTGAGGGTCTCATTCTTAAGAATTCAGCTGCTGTAACATATTAAAGCTACAGGCAATGTTTTAAAAAATAGGTTGCCCAGTAACTGCTGACCTTCCATAAAGCCTTAAAGATATGAATTTATCAACAAGTTAGGGAAGCCAGATATGTGGCAGAGCTGATGCAATAGCGATATTGCTGGGTTCTTGGCTGATCTGTTTAACTTTGGTTGATGACATGAGTTGTTTTTATTGTTATATGTTTTATGGTGTTTTTACCTGCCCAGAGATAGAAAATTGAGATGGGGGGGCATATCATTTGAAATAATGAATGCATAAATGAATAGATTAAAAAAACAACAACTCTGGAGCGCTTAAAAGGTATTTGCTGCTGGATATGGATTTCATTGACACTCTGGAAAGTATATCAATCAATCAATCAATCAATCAATCAATCAGTCAGTCAGAATAGAGCTGCAAGGGGCCCTGGAGGTCTTTTAGTCCAACCCTGCTCAAGCAGGGGACCGCATACGATTTCAGACAAATGGTTGTCCGGTCTCTGCTTAAAAAACCTCCAGTGATGGAGCACCCATAACTTCTGGTGGCAAGCAGTTCCGCCGGTGAATTGTCCTCACTGTTAGGACGTTTCTCCTTAATTCCAGGTTGCTGCTCTCCTTTATGAGTTTCTATCCATTGATTCTTGTTCTCTCTTCGGGTGTTTTGAAAAATAAGTTGACCCCCTCTTATTTGTGGCAGCCCCCCCCCCAAATACTGGAATACTGCTATCATGTCCCCCTTCTCCCCCCCCCAAATCCTTCTTTTCTCTAGACTGGCCAAACCCAATTCCTGCAACCGTTCTTCCTATGTTTTAGTCTCTAGGCCTTTAATCATAGTTGCCCTTCTCTGCACTTATTTTGATAATGTGGTGACCAAACCTGGATGCCATATTCCGGGTACGGCTTTACGAAGGCTTTATAAAGCAGTAATAATACTTCCCGTGGTTTGTAAGAAGCAGTTCAAGAGAGCAAAGCATATCCAGGAATTTACTGATCCGGTGAAAGAAAAATTAAAATAAAATATATAAAACAAGGATCTAAAGTTAGAACATTCTTTCCCTGAAGTTTTCAAGTCAGAAAACCTTCCCTCAAATCGTGAGGCATTCTGCGTTCTCGCAGAGCTAAGCAACTTCTCGAAGGACAAGAACAGGTGAGGTGAGGACAGGAACAAAATTAGATTTTGTGTCATTTGTGGGGGCATAGATGTATGGAATTAAATATAGCGCATAGCATGACTGCCCTTCGTGAAATCAATAATTTCTTTCTCCAGTTTCTATCGCCGCCCATCTCAGTCAATGACCCTGGGAGGCTTAGAGTTCCGAAAATGCATTACAATTAAAACTACTAAAAAAAAAAAAAAACAATTTTCAAACAATAAAAACGCTAAAAAAAACCAACAACATTCGGATGAAATATGCATGGAAGCAAAATGCTTGGCCAGCTAGCAATGCAGCCAGGGAACGGCCCCTTAACACATTGAGCATACCACACAGGGGAATGTACCCTGGTTTTTAGGGCCTTACAGTAGTGGCCAAAATTGGTGGAAACCTTTTGGGAAAAGTGTATTTTTGAGGTTTGATGGCTAATAACAGCACTTTTTTGGGGGGAGTTTCAAGCTAATCCTATTCCACTGCTGGAATGGCTTGGGAATAGGCCAGACCTTCACCCAATTAAAAAATCTATGGAGCCGACTCAAGAAACTGGTTAGTCAGAAGCAACCCAGTAATAAAACCCAGTTAATAGAAGCCATCATTCAATCTTGGTTTCACATGATAGCTGCAAAACTCAAAGACTTGGTTCACTCCATGGGAAGATGTTGTAAGGCCATAATTCATGCTCAAGGTTACCCAACTATTAACTGACATGGTGACCGTTTTTGTATATCTTGTTTTTTCTACGTGTTTCCCTTTTCTTCTTTATGCTGTAACTGCTATTCTAATAGCAAATCCTTCATAAAAGTTATTGCATTACATTCTTGATTAAATTCTCTTTCCATTGATATATAATTTTATGGTACTACTCCCTCCAAAAGTGGTGTTATTAGCTAGTTTTAGAAAATACACTTTTCCCAAAAGGTTTCCACAATTTTGGCCACTACTGTAAGAGAAGCTAACAGGGTTGGGGGCGACGTTGATCCATTGATCAGGGGCCACTGCAGAACAAGGACATCCTTTGGTCCTCACCAGCCAACTCTCTTTGGCTGACTGGATTTGCAGCAGGATCCTTTCTGCTTGATTTGGTTGGACAGGTAGAGAGTCTTGGGAAAAGGTGATCCCTCACAGATCCCTCTTAGGTTCCATTAGAAACTAGGATCTGGGGACAATTTGGGAATGTCTACGGAGATTCTCCATCATTCAGGTCATGGTTATCCCAACAGTCCTTTTTTTCCCAAAAGGCCATTGGATTTTCTAGGAGGAGGAGGAGGAGGAGGAGGATGGGGGGAAGAGGGGGGAGGGGGAGAGGAAGAGGAAGAAGAGGAAGAGGAAGAAGAAGAAGAAGAAGAGGAGGAGAGGAGGAAGGAGAGGCGTGGGAGAGGAAGAAGAGGAGGAGGAGGGGAGAGGAAGAGGAAGAAGAAGAGGAGGAGGAGAGGAGGAGGGAGGAGGAGAAGGGGAGAGGAAGAGGAAGAAGAAGAGGAGGAAGAAGAGGAGGAGGAGGAGAGGAAGAGGAAGAGGAGGGGAGGATGGGGAGAGGAAGAGGAGGGGAGAGGAAGGAGGAGGAGGAGGAGAGGAAAGGAGGAGGAGGAAGAGGAGGAGAGGAGGAGAGGAGGAAGGAGAGGCGTGGGAGAGGAAGAAGAGGAGGAGGAGGGGAGAGTAAGAGGAAGAAGGAGAGGAGGAGCACGAGGAGGAGGGGAGGAGGAGAAGGGGAGAGGAAGAGGAAGAAGAAGAGGAGGAAGAAGAGGAGGAGGAGGAGGAAGAGGAAGAGGAGGGGAGGAGGAGGAGAGGAAGAGGAGGGGAGGAAGGAGGAGGAGGAGAGGAAAGGAGGAGGAGGAAGAGGAGGAGAGGAGGAGGGAGGAAGGAGAGGCGAGGAGAGGAAGAAGAGGAGGAGGAGGGGAGAGGAAGAAGAAGAAGAGGAGGAGGAGAGGAGGAGGAGGAGGAGAAGGGGAGAGGAAGAGGAAGAAGAAGAGGAGGAAGAAGAGGAGGAGGAGAGGAAGAGGAAGAGGAGGGGAGGATGGGGAGAGGAAGAGGAGGGGAGAGGAAGGAGGAGGAGGAGAGGAAAAGGAGGAGGAGGAAGAGGAGGAGGAGGAGAGGAGGAAGGAGAGGCGAGGAGAGGAAGAAGAGGAGGAGGGGAGAGGAAGAGGAAGAAGAAGAGGAGGAGGAGAGGAGGAGGGGAGGAGGAGAAGGGGAGAGGAAGAGGAAGAAGAAGAGGAGGAAGAAGAGGAGGAGGAGGAGAGGAAGAGGAAGAGGAGGGGAGGAGGGGAGAGGAAGAGGAGGGGGAGAGGAAGGAGGAGGAGGAGAGGAAAAGGAGGAGGAGGAAGAGGAGGAGAGGAGGAGAGGAGGAAGGAGAGGCGTAGGAGAGGAAGAAGAGGAGGAGGAGGGGAGAGGAAGAGAAAGAAGAAGAGGAGGAAGAAGAGGAGGAGGAGGAGAGGAAGAGGAAGAAGAGGGGGAAAAGGGGGAGGAGGGGGAGAGGAAGAGGAGGAGGAGAGGAAGGAGAAGGAGGAGAGGAAAAGGAGGAGGAGGAGGAGGAGGAAGAGGAGAAGAACAACACAAGAAAGTCCAGTTGCCTTTTGGGGAAAAAAAGTACCACTGGGGGATCAACTCGGGAAGGAGCTCCCCTCCCAAGTCTTCTGTGGGCCTGGACACCTCTGAAAGCTATTGTTACAAGCCTGCCCCTCCCTCCCTCTCTCTCTCTCTCTCTTTTTCTCGCACCAATAAGTCTTAAACTCCCAGCAGTTCACAAATGAAAACTCTCGTCTTGCTTGTTGGAGGCCAGACCAGACCCAGAGGTCAATGCGTTGAGCTTCTACCAGATTCTGGGTGGAAGAGAAACTGTCTAGCTAGGAAGATGGCCTTTCTCTTCCTTTGCCTAACCTGGGTGTCAGAGAAGCAGGTTAGATGCACGTATGGGGAGAGCCTCTCCGGCAAAAGCGTATCTATAAATACCTGGTCTATTTCCAGAAGCCCCTGCGGATATCATCGCGAGAAAAGCTGGCAGATGTTTTTCTTTAAATTGCCCAAGGACGAACCAATCGGGGTGCCAGGAGGGAGAGACGGAGTGTGTTGCAAATGCTGAAAAAAAAAAAAAAAAGGGAGAAACGGTTGTGGCATCGGCCAGCAAGGGAGGGGATTTAGACCATTAACGCTGGCAGCGCAGATGGGGAAAGACACTGGGGACTTCGTTCCTCACCTCCATCGCCAGCTCAGTCCCTGCCTTTTCCTGATGCAATCCTTCGAAATTGGCTTCCTCCTGTGCTGAAGGAAGCCCATCGCACAATGATTAAACCTTGGACATCCCCTGGCTGGGTTATGATAATATGCTTGGTCTGGAGATGTCTGAGGAGGCCTCACACCAGACGTTCAAGTTTAGTTCCCAACTTCCTTCTGGGAGGAGAGCCAATTGATTGCTTCCAGGAACGTGAAATGGCCTGAGAAGTCACCTTACCTCCTAAAGGTGTTCCAGGCCTGCTGTCCCATGAGAGGAAGGAAGCCAGGGGCGGGATTCTGCCCAGTTGCTTGTTGGGCAAGGCCTACTCTGCTTCCTGCACCACGAAGCGAGTGGGGGGCATTTTCACCCTCCCCAAGCTCTGGAGGTTTTCCTCGAGTCTCCGGGTGGGCAAAAACGGCCTACCCCAGGCTCTGGAGGCACTCCCGAGGTTGGAAATGGGCCTGTTTCCAGACTTCCAGAACTTCTGGGAAGCCCATTTTTCACCCTCCCAGGACCTCTGCACTTACCTGGTATCCAAGACTCCTTGGAGGGGCAGTGTGGGGTGGGCGGGGCCAGCCAGTCCTTGCAACTACCGGTTCGGCAAACCAGATGTAAAATTAGCATCCAGTTCATCCGAACCAGTCTGAATCCCTCCCCTGGATGAAGCCTCCTCTTTCACTGGCCAACTGCAGCTGGGCAGATAAAGTCAAGAACTGCTCTTCTTGTCTCCACACATGTAAAAAAAGATTCTAGAAAGCGTGCAGAGAAGAGCAAGAAAGAGGATTAGGGGACTGGAGGATAAAACATAGGAAGAACGGTTGCAGGAACTGGGCATGTCTAGTTTAATGAAAAGAAGGACCAGGGGAGACATGATAGCAGTGTTCCAATATCTCAGGGGCTGCCACAAAGAAGAGGGAGTCGGGCTGTTCTCCAAAGCACCCGAGGGCAGGACAAGAAGCGATGGGTGGAAACTCATCAAGGAGAGAAGCAACCTGGAACTAAGGAGAAATTTCCTAACAGTTAGAACAATTAACCAGTGGAACATCTTTCCTTCAGAAGTTGTGAATGCTCCAACACTGGAGGTTTTCAAGAATGGTGGAAGGCAGGGGTGTCCGATTCGATTTCATTGACGGCCGCATCAGGGTTGTATTCAGTGGTGGGATTCAGCCGGTTCGCACCACTTCGGGAGAACCGGTTGTTAACTTTCTGTGCAGTTTGGCAAACTGGTTGTTGGGAGAAATCATTGGGGCAGAGAACCGGTTGTTAAATTACTTGAATCCCACCACTGGTTGTATTTGACTTTGGGGGTGGGGGGCGTAGCCAGGGTGGATTTGGCCAGCTTGACGTCACTCATGTTGGGGGCGCCTGTGGAGGTCCAAGCCCTCTGCCAGCAATAACTGGCTCCCAACCTCCATTTTTGACCGATGGGCTCCTGCAAACATCTGCCAGAGAAAATGGCGCTCGGAGGAGCACTCCCAAGCTTCATTTTTGCTGGCAGAAGCACCACAGGTGGATCCTTAATTGTTTCCAGGGCGGCCCTGCGGGCCAGATCTAAGCACCCTGTGGGCTGGATTTGCCCTCTGCCGGCCCTTGAGTTTGACACCCCTGGTGTAGGGTCTCCTGCTTGAGCAGGGGGCTGGACTAGAAGATCTCCAAGGTCTCTTGTTGAAGATCTCTGTTCTTCTCTTACAGGTCATCCCGTTCCCCATGTCTTGCGACCTACAAGGAGAATGTGCTTGTTTAGATCCCAATGCTGAAGAGCACAATCAACAGGACCATCGTGGCTTCAACTTTGCCTAACGCCAAGCGCTAAGGCGCAGCAGAGAGAGAGAGAGAGAGAGAGAGAGAGAGAGGGAAAGAGAGAGAGAGAAAGAGCTTCCCCACCAGCGGCAGGCAAGGAGACGCACCGTTCCACCTCTCGTTTTTATCAGTATCATTTCTTTTTTTTTTTTTTAACAAGCTGCTCAAACTGTCACCCGGTGTTGTTTCCGCACCAGGGGCATTTATAGACTGCAACCGGTTCTGCCTTCCATTTTCTTTGCCCCGAGGAGACCCGAAACTCTGGCGGAAGGCGGGAAGGCCGAAACGGCGGCCAGCCGGATTATTTGTATTAATTGTATCTTAACTAGCAAGACCGCCAACAACACACAAAAAACGGACTTTCCAGGGCAGGTCGTCAGGGTGGGGGTTGGGGTGGGGGAAAGAAGAAAGCATGTGTTATACTCAATACCGCGTCCATCTCGTAGGAGCCGTGTTATGGTATTTTTTTAGGTTCGGTTTTGTACGTCTTTGGAGTCAAGTTTTGGTTTTCTGCATTTCTGGATCCGGATTCCGGCAAGAAACATAGATCAATGTTTCACCTTAATATTGATAGGGAGAAACTAGAGGGAGGGACAGAAAAGAGGGACAGAAAAGAGCACGAGAGATAGAGAAAAAGGGAGCTCAATGTTCACAGCCCTCAAGTTTTTTTCTTCCAGAGAAGATTGGACCTCTTCAACCGAGCCAAGTTTTGCTTGGTCCGAACACGGATCCCCTCCCTACGTCTCGACGTCATTGCAACCGCCAGAGAGCAAGGACAGAGAGGCATTCTCAAGAACCTTGCCAGCTCTTGTGGACACACACCTGTGGTCAGAGGGGCTGAGTGCCAAGAGGGGGGTGGGGAGGGCGAAAGCTGCTACGTGCTCTACATCGCCGCCGGAGAACCGAGACGATGACAAAGATGACCAAGAAGGTCAACCATAGATCTCCATTTCCGCCATGCTGCTAATTCTGCTGCTGCTAGATTCTCAGTCAACCAAAATATCCCTTCCCGTTTCAGGAACAGGGTGAGGTTCAACCTTCCGAACAACCGGACAGTCTGCCTTAAAATTGCTTTATCGACTGCCTGCCTGCCTTTCCAAATCCTCCATGGCTGTTCGTCTCCCCTTTGTACGTGTGTGTGTGTGTGTGTGTGTGTGTCACACTGGGGAAGAAACTGTGGTGTCACCAACCTGAAGAGCTTCCCTTCCCCAGGACGAAGCATCCTCCCCCAGTCTATTCTTACTTGGGTGACGGACAGTTCCTCCTAGCTGTGTCTTAACCCATGGTTCATCTGTTGGGGTCAGGACTATCCAACCTTGGTGACTTTAAGAACCTTAGGAACTTCAACACCCAGAATTCCCCAGCTAGCGTGGAATGACGGAAGTTGAAGTCCACAAGCCTTAAAAGTTGACCAACTCCTGCTCAGCCAGCGACAAGACAGTTCCAAGGCTTGTTTCTTGGCCCATAGTTTCATCTGTTGGGATCAGGGCTGTCTAACCTTGGTGACTTTTAAGACTTAGGAACTACAACTCCCAGAATTCCCCAATCAGCAGTCCGCAACTCTTAAAAGTCACCAAGAAGGCTCGGTTTAGTTCCTTTTCTCTCTTCAGCTTTAAAAATAACACTTAAAAAAACAAAGTAGTAGCTGAGACAACACTATAAGTGATGGATGGATGGAGGGAGGGAGGGAGGGACCATGCCCAAGGAGAAATGAGGACTACATTATGCCAACTTTCCAATTGAAGGAACCCCGTATATCAGTATTAATTTTTTCATGGAAAATTCCATTTTGAAAAAGAAAAAAAAAAGAGGGTTGAATGCAACCGCCTTTGCAGTCTAACCCCTCCCATTTTGTCCTCTTTGGGGGGTCAGCCTCTTCTGCTGGAGCATAAGGGAAGCCCCCTCTCCTTCAACTTGGGTGTCCTCCTTCCGCAAGGAATCTGTGAAAGCAACCACAATTCAGAGGAGCCAACCGTTCCCGTGGCCCAGGGCATGGACCAGGAGGGACAATTTAGCACATTGCTGCTCCTGCCGGGTGTTAAGCTTGTTGTTTTTTGTGCCGAATGGCTCCATCGCCACAGTCTGGATGCCATTCGGGTGAGAACAAACCACAACTTCGGGACGCTCCAAATGGCAGAGAAAGTTGGCTTCCTGATTCCCTGGGTGGAGAGAGAAAGAGAGAGAGAGAGAGAGAGAACGAGGGCGAGTTGAGTTTTGAGGAAAGAGTTAGTGTCTTTGGAAATCCTTCAAGTTGAGCTGACATTTGCAGTTTGTTTGGGGTTGAGATGCTCTGTGAGGTTTGCCAACGTCAAATCCCAAAGATCTTTCCATCCCGGTCTTTCACAATAACCTTGTTTGAGCTCCATCCTCATCCTTCCCGGCCTGCCGGCATGTTGCCTGGGATGGATAGAACATGGAGGCCAATTAGTTCCTGGGAAGACCCAACTAGTTTAGCCAGTTGAGTTAAACCGGAGGTTTAAGTGGAAAATGGACTTTCTTTGTTTTTCCTCGAAGACCTTTTTTTGCTCTTCATCCAGGAAGAGCTTCTACGGTTATGAACGGAAGAAGCTTCTTGGATGAGAAGCAAAACGTTTTCATCCTCAAGGGGAAAAAATGCAAATTCAGGTTGGGGGACTACCACCTCCTCCTCCTCCTCCTCCTCCTCCTCCTCCTCCTCCTCCTCCTCCTCCTCAAGCTCTACTCCCTTCTAGCATTGATGACATTACCTCGTTGGGTCATAAAACATCTGCAAGAAAAGAATCAGACTCAGAGAGCACTAAGGACCCCACAGTCATCGTAGTCCTCCTCTTCCTCTTCCTCCTCTTCCTCTCCTCCTCTCCACAAGCCCTACGCCCTTCTAGCTCTGACCATTGGGTCATGAAACATCTGCAAGAAAAGAATCAAACTCAGAGAGCACCAAGGACCCCACAGTCATCATAGTCTTCCTTTTCCTCTTCCTCTTCCTCCTCCTCCTCCTTTGTCTTGGAGGGTCCTTTGGAAGCAGGCTTCAGCTACCTCTGTCATGGTGTCCTTTGGTTGTAACTGTAAGTTCGTTTTTGGTTTTTACCTGTGTTTCGTTTTCATTTGGAAGGAAGAGAGAAGAAGAGGGGAGAAGGTGAGGAAGTTCAAAAAAATAATAATTTTTTTTTGTTTCTTGGCCTGCAAATTGTTGCAACTGATTTGGGGAGCATGTGAAGGGGAGAAAAATATCCATCTCCAGACAGAAATAGGTTGGTGCTGGGCTCAAAAATTGACGGGTGAGAAATATCAGACCTTTGTCTTGTGTTTTAAATGAAGCATCCATTTCTCGCCAGTCGAAAGAAAGGACGGAGAACCTGAATTTCTTCCAGATGCTGCTGCCCTACAACTACCAACATTCCTTCTCATTGAACCACAGCTGCTCAAAGTTGTAGGTCATCTCCATCCGGTAAGGCTCTTCAGGTCCCCCGAGTATCTAAATAGAAGGAGGTAGAAGCAATGGACTTCTAAAAGTTGTGTGGGTCAACGTTTTATGGCCTCCAAAGAGCAGCGCTCTCTAAAATAACACAAGGTTTACACTGTGTTGGAAGCTGTGCGTTGCACACCCCGGGGAAGTTATGGAAAAAAGCCTGAGAAGGTGATGAAGATCCAACCCACGCTTGAACGTCTTTCTCTCCTTCCTTCCTTCCATTGTTGGTTAGTTAACAAGGATTTACCTTCCTGAGCAAGTGGCATCCCGTGTCTTATGAATATGAAAATTTTGAAATATTTGCATGCGTGTAGGTTCTCCTTCCCCATGTTTGTTATGGACTGTACATATGTTTTTCAGTATTTTACAGATTTGCCCAACTGCAGAGTTTCAGTCTTTTGTAGAGAGGTCTACAAAGCATATCTAAGATCGCCCTGTTGTAATTGTTACCCGAGATAGTGTCCACAACCTTCATCAAAATTGGGCAGGGTCACCTTCACGTGATCACAGATGAGAAGTGGAGCGCAAGACATTTGGAGACCTGTGGTCTACCCAGAGAAGTTGCCTAGAAAGCTCTCATCCAGTCCTGTGGTTGGAAGCCCAACATCTGGAGATGGGCAAAAGTTGTAGAGGACCAACTCAGAGAGACCATGAATCTTGTTGAGGTTCTTCTCAAAGACCGCTTAATCGCAAAAAGCATCTTGATTTTCAACCATGGGAATTCAGCCACTGAATTGTGGCTGAAGAATTCATGTTTTCAACCACGGGAGAACTCATGATTTTCAGCCACTGAATTGTGGCTGAAGAACATGAGTCAGCTTTGGGGTAGACCACAGAAAGGTTAAGTCTGGGCCAAACTCACACCAGGAAGAGATAAAGTACCAGAAGACCCATTTGGTTGAGGCTTTCAGCCCCCCCCCCCCCGGTGAGTTGACTTTGGCTAACAATATACTCATCACCATGACTGGCTACATCAAAGTACCAAAGATGCTGATGAGAGATATTTTTTTCTCTCCATCCTTTTCTCATCAAAAGGACCCATGGCAGAAAAGGGCGAGCTTTCCTTTCCTGTTCCCATGTATGCATTAGCGACATCGGTCAACTCTCTTGGGAGGCCAACGAGAGATGTTTCCTGACCATCAGAAGGTCACGTTAGGTCTCCAGCCAGGCTAGTTGGCCGGCAATGTGTGGGTTTTTTTTTTTCCATCCTGTCTTCTTGCCCAGTTGAACATTTTCAGCACAGCCTCCACCTTTGCTGAAAATCGAGGGTGGCAGGTTCGAAAAGAGGTGATTTCCCTCCCACCCACCCCATCAGCAATTAGGAGGCGGAGTGAGGAGAAATAGGACACCAGTTGTCCTAAAATGTCCTCTCTGACAGCAATTACAGAGGAAGAGTGACTTCTTTTAGAACACACACACACACACACACACACAAGGGGAACATAAAGAAAGAAGAGAGAACTCTTTTTTTCCACCCTTTGGCTCCTAACTTCAAGACAAATGGGTTAGCTAAGATGACACACGCGCCAACAGAACTCACTACTAGTGAAACGTATATCTTTCTCTCTGTAGAATACTCGTACTACCAAGCATTCCTATCCTATCGATAAGAGGAGCATATTTGTAGCTCAGGGTTGAAAGGAAGGGACCCTGGGTGGGGATCTCTGAGCCTGGGGCTTGCAGGCGTTTCGTGGCCCAACTAGGTGGTACTGTTGTGTCTCGTCCGATCTCACCACAGCCAGGGCCTTCTTATCTGCTTCCGAACACGGAGGAATGTCCTAGTATGCCTCCCGGCCCCAGCCCTGGTTCCATGCCCAGACAGGCTGAAGAGGAGGAAGTATCTCCAGCCCCCAGCTCTGGCTCCATGCCCAGGCAAACGGAGCAACTAGACCCCTCCCCCTCCTCCACAGCATGTGAGCCTGAGGGAGGTCAATTGCCAACAGCTGCAGACTGGAGTGACCCTCGCGTCAGAAGACTTGATAGGCGGAGGCAACAGAAGGAAGGGAGGGGCAGGCCTGGATAAGTGCTGAGTCATAGAGCCACACCCCATGGCCTATATAAAGGATCTGCTTTCTGGCATTCTCTGAGTCAGGCAAAGTCTAAACATATCTTGCTGAAGTCACTTTCTGGTCTCCTGCCTGCCCTGAGGACTTTGCTAGGACTTTGGCAGAGCTGCGGAGGCACGCCTGATTCGGATTTCCCTGACCCGGCCGTCAGCGGAGGAGTGGGACACGACAGATACCATCAGTACTAGAGGGAGTGGAGTTTACAGGGAGGAGGATGAAGAGGAGAAGGAGGAGGACGACGGCCGTGGGATCCTCGGTGCTCTCTGAGCTTGGCGGTTTTCTTGCAGACATTTAATGGCTGAACCAGGTAACGACATCAGTGCTAGAAGTGAGTGGGGTTTGCACAGATGATGTTAGCTATTGGAGTCATGAAATGTCTGCAAGAAAACCACCAAGCTCAGAGAGCAATGAAGACCCCACAATCTCCTCCTCCTCCTCCTCCTTCCTTCAAACCCCACTCCCTTCTAGCACTGATGACGTTACCTAGTTGGGTCATGAAACGTCTGCGAGAAAACCCACCCAGTTCAGAGAGCACCAACAAAAGGGCCTTTCGTGACCCTATTCTATCATTTTTTTAAAAAATCTTGTTATAGTTAAGATGGTTGCTGTTGGACTTTCAGTTACAACATTTGTGTTCCACCACCCTCCATGCCAGCATCATTCGATGCGCGACAAACCTCCCACAACCGCAAATGTTTTCATAAGATTTTTACTGGTCTACTGTATTATAATAAAAAAAAAGAGAGAGAGAGAAAAAGGAAGAGAAAGGGACGGGAGAAAGGAAAAAGGAGATAGGCAAAGCGAAAAGAAAAAAAAGAAAAGAAACCAGTTTAAATCTGAACATCTGTACCTCACGCCTGTAAGTTTGCTGCTCCAGTTTGTTGGGGTTTCGCTCCCCCTGTTTTTTGTTTTTGTTTTTTTGTTTAAAAAGAAAAGAAAAAGAAATTGTTTTGTTGCTGCATTCATTTGTTTTTAACAAATCTAATTTAAATCTTCAAGCAATATATAAAGATGTAAATAGTAAAAAAAAAAAAAAGCTTATTTATTAAGATGGTCATTTTTAAAAATTATATTTACACAGCGGTTCATCTAATTTATTATTATAATTATTTGTTATTGTTTAGTACAGGTTTTGGGGAGGGGTGGGGAGGTCTGATCCCGACGTCTTTCTATTTTTTCTGTTCAAGTTTGTCTTTCTTAATTTTGAAACCGGTCTGGTGTTTTTAAATAAGTTCCACTCCCCCTCCCACCCACCCACCCACCCCTTTTTAAAAAAAAAAAAAAAAAGCAACTGGTTATTATTATTATTTTTGGATTTATTAAAAAAATACTGTCGATGTACATGGAAACTATTTTTTTCCCATTGTCTCTTCCTGTATGTTAAAGTTCTATATTATATAAATATAATACATTGTACGCACCAATATCCAACGGTGTGGTTTTTGTATATAAATGTCCCATTTAGCTCACCTTGATGGATTTATTTTTTTCCTGGAAACGATAATTCCAACGCAGTGATATACACTTGTATTAAAAAAATATCTGAACTGGACATTCATTCTTTATTATTATTATTACGACAGTATACACATAAATGAGATAACTATGCTGGATTTCGTATCACACATCACTAGTCGAACACTCCCCAAGCGTTTAGGACTGCGTGATGTATCGGCGGATTATGCGGGCAGATCCCAGTAAGGTGGCCTTCTGCAGCTGACCAATGGTGATCTTGTCAGCGCCAATTGCTTTTAAGTGCTTGCCTAGGTCTTTAGGCACAGATCCCAGGATGCCGAGTACCACTGGAACCACCTGCACTGGTTTATGCCAGAGTCTCTGCAATTCGATTCTCAAATCTTGATATCTGGTGACTTTTTCAAGTTGTTTCTCATCAATTATTATTATTATTATTATTTTATAATCTCTACCTCTCTACCTATCTATCTACCTCACTCCCTCCTTCTCTTTCTCTCTATCCATCTATCCATTTCTCCATCTCTCTATCTCTCTCTACCTACCTACTCACCTACCTATATCATAATCTATATTTCTCTCTCTCTCTCTCTCTCTCTCTATCTATCTATCTATCATCCATCCATCCATCCATCCATCCATCTATCCATTTATCCATCTCTATATCTCTCTCTATATATCTCTTTCTACCTACCTATCTCTCTCTATATATATATATTATATATCTCTATATATCTCATGATAAATAGATAGATAGAAAGAGAGAGAGAGAGAGAGAGAGCTCCTGTTCATCGAGAGCTGCTCTAAAACATCTCTGCAGCCACAGAAGGAAGAAGGAAAACATTTAAACATTCCGAAGGGAATCCCTTTCCTGCATCCCCTCCCCAATCCCCAAAATTTTCCAAGCTTCAGAATTTCCAGCCGGTTACAGAGAAACCTCAACATCTGAGTTTCAACGTCTGGGTTTGCGTAAGAAAACTCTCAAATATGAGAAAAATTTACCAAGTTTGGAGTACTCTCTCTCTCTCTCTGCCTTTGCCTCAAAGCGATTCCTTTTTGGAACAGGATGTCTGGAGGATACCCAAAGGCTCTGGGTTGGATATTAAACCAGGGCGTTTAAGATGAAAACCCAAAATTAAAACTTTTTATGAATATTTTGCCAAGCGGCCAAGGGAAGGCACGCAGTTCAAGTTCAAGAACCTGCCAAAACTGCACTGGCTCCCTTCCTCTCGCCTTCAGTGCTTCTCAGCTGCAGGTAGTCCTCGATCTACGACCGCAATTGAGCCCAGAATTCCTGTCGCTAAGTGAGACATGCCAGGAGTGCCTTCCCCCCCCCCCCGTTTTCCCACCTTCCTCGCCACAATCGTTAAGTGAACCGTTGCAAGGGTTAAATTAGTTGACACAGTCATTAAGCGAGTCGGGATTCCGCCCTTGACTTCGCTTGTCGGGAGGTCGCAAATGGGGGTCATGCGACCCTGGGACACACCGCAACCGTCGTTAAGTACGAGTCCGTTGCCAAGCGCCTGAATTTTGATTGCGCGACCAGGGGGAATACTTCAAATACGTTGTTAAATATGAAAATGGTCCTAAATTGCTTGTTTCAGTGCCGTCGTAACATCGAACGGTCACTAAATGAACTGTTGTAAACCGAGGACTACCTATATAAACTGCTACCCAGGTGCTATTTTATTTTGAAACAGAAGAAGGACTGATACCAGGGGTGAAATTCTCCCGGTTCGGACCGGATTGGCCGATCCGGTAGTAATGGCAGTGGGTGGTTCGGAGAACCGGTAGCAAAAATCCCTGCCCCACCCCACACCTCAACATGCCCAGCTGAGCCATCACGCGATCGTCAGAACCCTTTTTTTTTTTTACTTTTAAAAGCATTTTTTAACAACCTCCTCGGCCGAAGAGGTGGTAAAAAAAAATGCTTTTAAAGGGTTAAAACAAGGCTCTGACGATCTCAGCTGAGGTGCCTGATTGTCAGAGGCTTTTTTTTTACTTTTAAAAGCATTTTTTAAAAGGTAAAAAAGCTGAAGCCTACTAGGCAAAAAACGGGGGGGGGGGTTCGTTTGAGAGAGAGAGAAAGAGGGAGAAAGAGAAAGAAAGAAAGAAAAAGAAAGAGAGAGAGAGACGAAGGAAGGAAGGAAGGAAGGAAGGAAGAAAGAAAGAAAAGAAAGAGGGAGGGAGGGAGGAAAAAGGAGAGGAAGGAAGGAAGGAAGGAAGGAAAGGAAGGAAGGAGGAAGGAAGGAAGGAAGAAAGAAAGAAAGAAAAAGAAAGAAAGAAAAGAAAGAGGGAGGGAGGGAGGAAAAAGGAGAGGAAGGAAGGAAGAAAAAGAAAGAAAGAAAAAGAGGGAGGGAGGGAAAAAAAAGGAGAGGAAGGAAGGACTACAAACCTGCAGCATGGTGCATGGGGCGCACTGCACATGAACATGCGCAGCCAGCGAACTGGTAGTAAACCGGTTCATATTTCACCGTTGCTTTAAACCAAATCCTCTACAAATTTGCCTTGCACGAGGAACTTTTACCCATATATGAAAAAGTAACACACACATACAGACACACAGACACACAGACAAACGTCGAACTTAACACGAGACGCAACCTTAATCGTGCAATTTCCATTGGCGGAGGGGGAATTCTTTTTTGGCAAGAGAGACGGATGGAGACCAAAACGTTGAAAGGGAAACACAAAGGGAACGCGGAGAAATCTAAAGATGCTCGGATTTCAATGCCAAGACAGGTCTTCTTTTGGAAGAACACCCAAGAGGATTTTAGAAAAAAGGAGGGGGGGGATTCCCTCCCACCCACCCGCCAAGTCTAGATGGGCTTGTTTTGTTTTTTTTCTTCCCAAGAGAAAACCCTCAGACGGGCTTATTCGGTGGCCTCGCGCGCGCTTCCAAGCATTCATAACTTTTCAAAGCCCATTTCCATATAAATGCCTGCACGGATTTCTCCCAGGACCAGCAAAAGGAGATGCCAGCACTTAAAAAGAGGAGAAACAAGGGGGGTAGAACCACCCCCCCACACACACACACTTCTATCAATCAAGAGGTGGCGAAATCGCTGGTGGAATTTCCTCTTGCACATTAAAATGAGCACGTCCCCAACCTATGCGGTCCTGAGTAAGTAGTAACTGTGAGAGTCCTAGTGGACAACCATTCAAATAGGAGCCAGCCGTGTGCAGCAGCTGCCAAAAAAACCCAACACAGTTCTGGGGCTGCATAAACAGAGGGATAGAATCAAGATTCACGTGAAGTCTTAATACCACTTTATAAGGCCTTGGTAAGGCCACACTTGGAATACCTGCATCCAGTTTTGGTCCCCACGATGTAAAAAAGATGTGGAGACTCTAGAAAGAGGGCAGAGAAGAGCAAGAAAGATGATTAGGGGACTGGAGGCTGAAACATATGAAGAACGGTTGCAAAAACTGGGTATGTCTAGTTTAATGAAAATAAGGACTAGGGGAGACATGATAGCAGTGTTCCAGTATCTCAGGGGCTGCCCCAAAAAAGAGGGAGTCAAGCTATTCTCCAAAGCACCTGAGGGTAGAACAAGAAGCAATGGGTGGAAACCAATGATAAAATCCTTTTTTTTACTACCGGTTCTGTGGGCTACAAGCTACACCATGTCTACACGTAGACGTGGTGTAGCTTGGTGAGCGTGGTAGACGTGGTGTAGCTTGGTGAGCGTGGCTTGGTGGGCATGGCAGGGGAAGGGATACTGCAAAATCTCCATTCCCACCCCACTCTGGGGCCAGCCATTTGCTGGTTCTCCAAACTACTTAAAATTTTCGCTACTGGTTCTCCAGAACGTGTCAGAACCTGCTGGATTTCACCCCCGGTGGAAACTAATCAAGGAGAGAAGCAACTTAGAACTAAGGAGAAATTTCCTGACAGTGAAAACAATTAATCAGTGGAACAGCTTGCCACCAGAAGTTGTGAACGCTCCAACACTGGAAGTTTTGAAGAAGAGGTTGGATAACCATTTGTCTGAAGTGGTGTAGGGTTTCCTGCCTAAGCAGGGGGTTGGACTAGAAGACCTCCAGGGTCCCTTCCAACTCTTGTTATTCTGACTTTTATACATTGGGTTTGACAGAGGTCTGACAGCTTTGACATAACTAGCTTTTATTCCTATGATAGTTGGCCTTACAGTTTTGAGAAACAGACTTTATTTATGTTTATCGTTGCTCATTTCATCATCTTTTTTTCTTTTTTTTAACGCTGGTCGAACAACAAAGACACGTTAACTGTGCATTTCTCCATTCTACAAAATCATCAGAAGACCAGAACAAAGTTGGGGAATGAACCAGAAGGGATTTAAGGCAGCGAAATTGTAACCCATGTATTCTGGCTTGCAAATGTTTAGAACTATATATAAACCAGGTTTCACTTTACAGAGGTGTCAATACAAAAATATATAAATTACTCACAGTCTATGGAAGGAAGCCAATTCCACTGCTCCTAGTTGCTCACTGAAGTTCCAATGACAAAATAGCACCTGCTTGTAGCTTCTAAAGAGCCTTCAGAAACGTCACAAATCCAGGAAAACAGGCAAGGTGGTCACACAACACAGAAGCTGGTTTAAGCCTTGCTCCAATATCCACCCCAAAAACTTGTTGCAGGCAATCCAACCCCAATGAGGGGTGTGTGTGTGAAATTCCTCTGCATTGTACCTTGAACCCAGAGTAGGAGTCAGAAAAGACTTAGTTCAACTGAGCATGTCTGTTTTGAAGAACTTCACCTGATGGTTGCTGGGCGGACAGTTCTTCAGCGGAGGGGAGAGAAACTAGCACACCCCATGCTATATTTTACCACAATCTCACAGTGCTTCAAAAGCTAAGCGGCCATGGTGGCACAGTGGTTAGAGCACAATGCTACAGGCTGCTTCTGCAATTTTGACTCTCCCAATCAGAAATGGTTTAGGGTCTCCTCCTTGGGTGGGGGGTTGGACTAGATGACCTACAAGGTCCCTTCCAGCTCTATTCTTATTGATTGATTCAGCCTAGAAATGAGGAGGACTTTTTTGACAGGGAGAACAATCAACCCATGGAACTGAAGTTGCCTTCAGAAGTTGTGGGAGCTTCATCCCCTGGAAGCTTTCAAGAAGAGACTGGACTGCCATTTGTCAGTATCGGTGTAGGGTCTCCTGCTTGGGCAGGGGGTTGGACTAGATGACCTACAAGGTCCCTTTCAACTCTGTTATTCTATATTCAATGGAACAGATCGCCTTCAGAAGTTGTGGGAGCTTCATCCCTGGAGGCTTTCAAGAAGAGACCCGACTGCCATTTGTCAGTAACGGTGTAGGGTCTCCTGTTTGGGCAGGGGGTTGAACTAGATGACCTACCAACTTCTGTTAATCCATTAATGGTTTAATGGAATATTAATGGCCTCTGGTGGCTCAGACTGGTAAGACAGTCTGTTATTAACAGCAGCTGCTTGCAATTACTGCAGGTTCAAGTCCCACCAGGCCCAAAGTTGACTCAGCCTCCCATCCTTTATAAGGTAGGTAAAATGAGGACCCAGATTGTTGGGGGCAATAAGTTGACTTTGTATATAAATATACAAATGGATGAAGACTATTGCTTAACATAGTGTAAGCCCCCCTGAGTCTTTGGAGAAGGGCGGGATATAAATGTAAATAAATAAAAAAAAATATTTACGCATTGCTAAGATGTCGGCTGGTTTTTCTAAAACAGCTCCATTTTTGACCAATCTAACGTCCTGTACGAACCTACCAAGAATATCCCGGTTGCAGAAGGAAGCATCCCACGTGTTAAAAAACAGATTTCTCACCTCCTTCAATCTGCTTTGATTCTGACACTGGAGATCAACAGATTGTATCTTACCTGTGTCCTCTTCTGGTTTTCAATGAGAAGCTGGGACCGTAATGGAGACGGACAATTGAGGAGGAAGATTGCTTGTGAGGTTCAAGTAGCTGCCCAATTTTTGTCAGTTAAAACAGAGAAGATGGTAATTGTTCTCTCCAGCCCCCAAATCTTACCATATCAATACCGGAAGCAATATCTTTAGCATTTCAAACAACATTTAGAAGCATGTATAATTTTAGAGTTTCAAAAAAAAAAAAAAAGGTTAAACCATGGAGGACTGGACGAAACTTGGTTAATTGGAGACGTTTCATTACTCATCCGAGTAACTTCATCGGTCAAAAATAAAACACAATTCGTTAGATTAATTCATTCAAAATTATCCTTGCCGATATTCAATACTTTTGGGTTAAAACATCGACTATGTAAATAAATAGGATGCAACAGAAGAATTGAATTTAAAAGCAAAGACAACTGTCGATGCGGAAAGTTGTAAAAATGTTATATAATGTTGTTACTTGTGTTTTATATTTTAATCTGTTTGGTGTATGCATATGTTTTCTTTCTTTTTTTTTCTTTTTTTTCTTTTTCTGTTACGTCTTTGGTTTTTAAAAGTGTAAAATATTCAATAATATTTTTTTTAATTAATTCAAAATTACCAGTCATTTTAGAGTTTCCAAATTTCTCCCAGTGATATAGTACATATATGTTGTTTCGCCGGCAAGTAATTTTAACTTTTATTTCTGACTTAAAGGACAAGGAGATACAAAAGAATGATTGAGCCAGATAACATTGTAAGAATCGGGCAAAATCCAGTTTAACTGGAACCCAGACAAGCAATCTGGAAAACTGATCTGATTTTTCTAGGGCACCCATATCACACTGGACCAAACTGAATTAGATCCAGATATTCAGAAGCGTGCCCAGACTCACAATATCTCACAATATCTGTTCCAAACTGATCTGAAATCCGTTTGATGGGTGAAAAAGCCACAAAGGTATTAATTTGTAAATATAGGAACTGTTTGAATTTAAGTGCACGTGAGATTGAAGTGTAAACACTTTTTTTTTTAATTTAATTTTTTTTTTAATTTACATTTATATCCCGCCCTTCTCCGAAGACTCAGGGCGGCTTACAGTGTATAGGGCAATAGTCTCATTCTATTTGTATATTTTACAAAGTCAACTTATTGCCCCCACAACAATCTGGGTCCTCATTTTACCTACCTTATAAAGGATGGAAGGCTGAGTCAACCTCGGGCCGGGCTTGAACCCGCAGTAATTGCAGGCTGCTGTGTTCTAATAACAGGCTTCTAACAGCCTGAGCTATTACAGCCCTACTAGCTTCTTGACTTGATTCATATAGCCACCATTCAAAGTTACAACAGCACTGGAAACAGGGACTTAACGACTGTTTCTCACACTTACGACTGTTGCAACATCTTTGTGGTCACATGATTTAAAATGCTTGGCAACTGGCATGTACTTATGACAATTGCAGGGTCCCAGGGTCACGTGATTACCATCTGCAACCCTCTCACGAGCAAAGTCAATGGGGAAATCCAATTCACTCAGTTATCTTAACAAGCGCAGTGATTTCCTTAATAATCGTGGTAACTGGCTCATATTTATGACGGTTGCGGTGTCCCGGGGTTATGCGATTCCATTTTGCTACCTTCTGACGAGCAAAATCAACGAGGGAGCCGGATTCACTTAACAATCGTCTTACTAACACAACAACTGTGGGGTTTAGCTTTACAACCGTGGCAAGAAAGGTTGTAAATTAGGGCAAAACTCACGTAACAACTGTCTCGCTTATAGCAACAGAAATTTGGGGCTCGATTGTGGTCGCAGGTCAAGGATGACCTGTAGCGGACAGAACATTGTCTCTCTTGTTCCAATATTGTAGGGGCTGCCACAGAGAGGAGGAAGGGGGTCAAGCTCTTTTCCAAAGCACCCGAAGGCCAGACAAGGAATAATGGATGGAAACTGATCCAGGAGAGATTCAACCTGGAAATAAGGAGGAATTTTCTGACAGTGAGAACAATCAACCCATGGAACTGAAGTTGCCTTCAGAAGTTGTGGGAGCTTCATCCCTGGAAGCTTTCAAGAAGAGACTGGACTGAAATCTGTCAGAAATGGTGTAGGGTCTCCTGCTTCGGCAGGGGGTTGGACTAGATGACCTACAAGGTCCCTTTCAACTCTGTTATTCTATATTCAATGGAATAGATCACCTTCAGAAGTTGTGGGAGCTTCATCCCTGGAAGCTTTCAAGAAGAGACCGGACTGCCGTTTGTCAGAAATGGTCTAGGGTCTCCTGCTTGGGCGGAGATGGGGTTGGACTAGATGACCTACAAGGTCCCTTCCAACTCTGTCAATGGGAGAAGAAACTTGAGCGAAGTTCAAGAGGCGATAAGGAAGCAGATGCATTTTGGGGTAGGGGAAAAAAAGATTTTTCTGACATGACTCAACAAAACAACAACAACAACACAACAGGCAGGCCAAGAGGTTGGAAGTAAATATGAATGTTTTAATGCACAGAACAACCTGTCAGGATACCTATAGTGACAATCACCCAAGGAGCCTTTCTTTATTTCTTTATTTATTTTTGACACCTGATGTACGTATGATACGTGCCACTGTTCTCTTGCAAAGTTCTTTCTCCATTTTGCTGCGAACTGCTCAGTGGCTGCTACAAGGATGCGAGCCCTTTCCAAAACGTAGGTCCTTCTGACTTCCGGTCTAAAATTCTCACGTTACTCCAAGCCTCCAAGGGTGAGTCAGCCGCTGTTGCCCTCCCAAGTCCAGCACTTGTGGGTCCCCCATCCCCCCCGCCCCCCCGCCCCCCCATCCCACCAGCTGAGTTGTCTCTCCATCTCCGGCTCTCAATTTTTGGAGATTTTTAACTGGGAGAAACACGTCGAAAAAAGAGGTCGCCTTTTATTTTATTTTTCCCCTCCCCATTGGATGGAGCGAAACGATGGACTTCCTTCTTAAATAATAATTGTTATTATTATTATTATTATTATTGATAAAAAGAGAGGGAACCTAAGCAAAGGGGAGGAGGGTGGGATCTTGCTGCCCCTTGGATGGCTGTGGATTGTCCAGCTGATCTCCCGTCCATCAAATGGTAGGTTTGCCACATGTCCTTGACTCGCTTGAGCTGGGGGGGGCGGGGAAGAGTGAGTGGCTCTGCCCCATCGTGCCTCGGTTGGCCGGCCTGGGTTTTTTTTGTCTTCATCGTCCCTTGGAGTCGCCGTACATGTTGCGCAACAGGGAGATCATCTTCTCTTCGCAGGTGATCTTGGTGTCCTTCAAGACGTTGTACCAAACCATGCCAGGGGATCGGTCCTCCTCGCTGCGGCAGAATAAGTAAGGCATGGTGTCAGTCCGGCTCTGGATGTAGGCGCTGCGTAGCAAACTTGAACAGTGGTGACTGACTTTCTCCAGCCGCCGTAAGATGAGATGGGCTTTTCTAGAAGGGAGAAGGAAGTGGGAAAAGAGAAAAAAAAAAGGCAGCGTTGAGGTTCCGAGGAAGGCAAAGAGGAAGAGGAGGAAGAAGAGGATGGGAAGAGGAACTGCCATTTTTAGTCGCCGTTATGGTGCGGGAGAATCCAGATTAGTCCGTGGTAGCAAAATGATCAAACTCAAAGGGAGGGGAGTTTGTGGAGAGGAGGAGGAGGAGGAGGAGGAGGAGTAGGAGGAAGAGGAGAACTGTGGCATCCTTGGTGGTCTTTGAGCTCGGTGATTTTCTTGCAGATGTTTCATGACCCAAATAGGTTACCTAATCAGGAGGATGGAGAAGAAGAGGAGGAGGAGGAAGAGGAAGAAGAGGAGAAGGGGGAAGAGGTAACAGAGTGGGAGTGGGGTTTGCATGGAGGAGGAGGAAGAAGGAGAAGGAGGAAGAGAAGAAGAAAAAGAAGAAGAGGAGGAGAGAGAGGGAGAAGGTGAAGGAGATGGAGAAAGAGAAGAGAGGAGGAGGAGGAGGAGGAAGAAGAAAAAGAGGATGAGGAAGAGGAAGAAGAAGGACGACTGTGGGGTCCTTGGTGGTCTCTGAGCTTTTTTGTAGACATTTCATGATCCAACTAGGTAAAACCAGTACAGAAAACATCTGCAAAAACTCACCACGCTTACACAGCATTGAAAACCTCTTCCAGAATTACTTTGGAACAGCTGCGCTGAATCCCTCTCCATTCCCAATTGTACAGCCACAAACATTTTGCTCTTTTTAATTTTCCCATTAGGACAAAAATAAGCAAAACCCACTGCTTTTACCCATACCAAAGGAGGGTATTAAGATGTTTAAGGGCCCGGAGATGAAAACATACAAAGAACGGTTGCAGGAATTGGGTATGTCTAATCTAGAGAAAAGAAGGATGAGAAGGGGGTGACACGATAGCAGTGTTCCA
Organism: Ahaetulla prasina; assembly: GCF_028640845.1. Lineage (NCBI taxonomy): Eukaryota > Metazoa > Chordata > Lepidosauria > Squamata > Colubridae > Ahaetulla > Ahaetulla prasina. Next base: position 7,762,094 of record NC_080554.1, read on the forward strand.
GTATTTGAGGGGCTGCCACAAAGAAGAGGGGGGTCAACTTATTTTCCAAAAACACCTGAAGGTAAGACAAGAAACAATGGATGGAAACTAATCAAGGACAGAAGCAACCTAGAACTAAGGAGAAATTTCCTGACAGTGAGAACAACTTAACCAATGGAATAACTCATCACTGAAGGCTTTTAAGAAGAGACTGGGCAGCCCTTTGTCTGAAATGTTATAAGGGTTGAACTAAAAGACCTCCAAAGTTACTTCCGAGTCTGTTATTCTGTTATTTTGACTCTCTTTCTAGCGAACCACTCTTTGGAGAGGCTCTAAAGAACTCCAAATTAGTTTCTATTTTTCTCCGTTATTCTATTTATTTATTTATTTTGTCACAACATCATATAAAAAAGATTATATAGTATATAAACATATATATGAATAAATATTAGGAGGTATAAGCATCAATATATATATAGGAAGAAGAAAAGAAAAACAATAGGACAGGAACGGTAGGCACGTTTGTGCGCTTATGCACACCCCTTATGGTCTTCTTAGGAATGGGGTGAGGCCAATAGTAGAAAGTTTTAGGATAAAGTTTTTAGGATTATGAGAAGAGACCACAGAGTCAGGTAAAGTATTCCAAGCACTGATGATTCTGTTACAGAAGTCATATTTTCTGCAATCTAGATTAAAGCGGTTGACATTAAGTTTAAATCTATTAGTTGCTCTTGTATTATTGCAATTAAAGCTGAAGTAGTCTTTAACAGGAAGGACATTACAATAGATGATTCTATGAGTTAAGCTTAGGTCTTGTCGAAGGCGACGGAGTTCCAAGTTTTCTAAGCCTAGGATTTATTCCGCTAGTTGGGAGGGAAAATTACACTAGAATTAAAATGAGTTGAGAGCCGCGGCCTTTGAATGCTTCACTCAACAGGAACTGGACCGTCTTTTTGAATTATGATCCATCTCACCCGACGTAGCTCTTTGAACCAGTCTGTTCCTCTCAACCCTAGAAACCCTGCAATGATAGCCTTGGGTGTGGCCCATGGGAACCGGGCCTCAGCCAGCTGGCTGGGAGAATCAGCAGCAAAATTTAGCATCTTACAAATCAGAATAAATTTGTAGGGAAGGTACGAGCGGAGTGAAAACGGAACCCGTGGAGGCTTTCCTAAGGAGGAATCCATCGGCCAAAAAAACAGATTATGGCGAGTTATTCAGGCCGAGCTACCGAAGTGAGTCACTTGTGTGAAAAGGTTAATGAAGTCACGTCTAAAGGGTAGACTTATCTTTGGCTGACATTTTCCCCTGAGGAAGGGGGAAACAAAGGAGAGGGAAGGCTGGGAAGAGGAAGTGGGAGGAGGGGGGAAAATAGGGGAGAGAGGTACCTCCCAGGGCAGGGCGGAAGATAAATCTGAAGGGCAGCCACTTGGATGTCATAAATCACCTTCTGGGTCCTCTTCCAAGCACTCGCTATAGAGGAGGTCGGACTTTGTCCAAATCTGGAGATGAAATTGGCCAGGACTCCTGACCCTGACCTTACTCCTACCAACTCCGCTCCAGAAAATGGGAAATTTGGGGGGGGGGAAGAGAAAGGACAGACGTTAATGATGCGGTTAAAAAAGGCAGGTCAGGGAAGGGAGGTCGTAAGAGGGAGTTACCCAGCTGGCCTTCTGCTGCCAACTCCTAACCGCTTCCTCCCACACAAGGCCACCTCTGTTCCACCTTGTCTATTGGGAGGTAGCTAGATTATGTGATGATGGAGGGAGTGTTAGACGCCCAGGTTCTAGAGCTCCCTGGTTTGGGATGAAATGAATGAGGGAATGGATAAACCAGGAGTGAAAATCCAGCAGATTCTAACAGGTTCTGGAGAACCGGTAGCGGAAATTTTGAGTAGTTCAGAGAACCGGCAGATGCCACTTCCGGCTGGCCCCAGAGTGGGGTGAGAATGGAGATTTTGCAGTATCCTTCCCCTGGAATAGGGAGGGAATGGGGATTTTGCAATATCCTTTCCTGAAATGGGTTAGGGTTAGGGTTAGGGTTAGTCTGCAAGCATGCACAGTACACGTGAAAAGCATGCTGCGTATGCATGCTCATTACACGCCAAACACGTGAATTAAATTCACTAGAAAGCAGGATTTTAAATCGCACGGCACAGCTGATAGTTGGAAATACTGGTTCGGAGGAACCGGTAGCTTTTTTTTTTTACTACCGGTTCGCCTGAACTGGTAGTTTTTATCACTACTGGTTCGCTCAAACCGGTAGTTTTTATCACTACTGGTTCGCTCGAACCGGTAGTTTTTATCCACTGGTTTACTGGAGTGGATGAGAAGAGGAAGAGGAGGAGGAGGAAGACTGTGGGGTGCTTGGCACTCTGAGCTTTGTGAGTTTCTTACAGACATTTCATTACCCAACTAGGTAATGTCATCAGTGCAGTGATGATGTTCCTTAGTTGGGTAATGGAATATCTACAAGAAGGGTTCTCTGAAACCTCTCAAGTGGTTTGAATTTCCGAGGGGTCAAAAGGGCAGACGCTCACTTATGCTGGTGGCATCTTAGCTAGTCCTGTTGTGTCTCGCTCGTTTTCCCTGCAGCCGGACCCCTCTTATCTCCTTCCGAACGCTGAGGAATGTCCTGGCATGCCTCCAGGCCCCAGCCCTGGCACCATGCCCAGACAGGCCGAACAAGATGAAGGGCCTGAAGTGCCTCCAGCCCCAAGCCCTGGCTCCATGCCCAGGCAAATGGAGCAACTAGACCCCTCCCCCTCCCCCACAGTATGTGAGCCTGAGGAATGTCAATTACCAACAGCTGGAGCCTGGAGAGATCCTCACTTCAGGAGAATTGATAGGCGGCATCAGCAGAAGGAAGGGAGGGGCAGGCCTGGATAAGTGCTGAGCCATGGAGCCACACCCCATGGCCTATATAAAGGATCTGCTTTCTGGCATTCTCTGAGTCAGGCAAAGTCTACCTTGGATTGCTGAAGTCACTTCCTGGTCTCCTGCCTGCCTTGAGAACTTTGCTAGGACTTTGGCAGAGCTGCAGAGGCACGCCTGATACGGACTTCCCCGACCCGGCCGTCAGCGGAGGAGTGGGACACGACAAGTCCTAACAAGTGTAAGGAAGAGAGCAGGAATACTACACTCTGGGGAAAAGAATTACCTGGGGCCGAGCTCATCCTCGCTACGCCAGACAAAGTCCCCAAATTTCTCGTAGTGGGAGTTGTAGTGATGCTGGACTCGGGAGAGCATGGAAGCGGAGACTTCCATGAGGGTGTTGTAGGCTGTTTGTTGCTCCTTCCCACTGGTGTAGCCATTGTACAAGTTGTAGATCTTATCTGCTATCTCTGGAAAACAAAGCAGAGAGGGGGGAAAAAATGCTGAGCAGGAACCATGGAGCAGAACATCTCCTAGTCTCCAACAAAGCATCCGAGGACAAAACGAGAAGCAATGCATGGAAACTAATCAGAATCAGAACAGAGCTGGAAGGGACCTTAGAGGTCTTCTAGTCCAGCCCCTTGCCCAAGCAGGAGACCCTATACTATTTAAGACAGATGGCTGTCCAGTGTCTTCTTAAAAACCTCCAATGATGGAGCACTCACAACTTCTGGAGACAAGTTGTTCCACTGGTTTAATTGTCCTCACTGTTAGGAAGTTTCTCCTTAATTCCAGGTTGCTTCTCTCCTTGATTAGTTTCCATCCATTGTTTCTTGTCTTGCATTCTGGTGCTTTGGAAAATCAATTGACCCTCCCTCCTCTTTGTGACAGCCCCTCAAATACTGGAACACTGCTATCATGCCTCCCCCCCAGTCCTGATTTTCCCTAGACTGGCTAAATCCTGCAACCATTCTTCATATGTTTAAGTCTCCAGGCCTTTAATCATCTTAGTTGCTCTTCTCTGCACTTTTTCCAAAGTGAAAAGGAATGCAAATCATGGAGAGAAGCAACCTGGAATTAAGGACAAATTTCCTGACAGTGAGAACAATTAACCGGAATGGAATGACTTATTTCCAGAAGTGGTGGAGCCTCACTGGAGGCTTGTAAGAAGAGATTGGACAGCCATTTGTCTGAAATGGTATATTGTTGTGGCCTGCCGGCAGCCAGCAGAGCTGGCAGCAGAGCAGTGAGGAGGTTGGAGAGGAATGTGGGCCAGTCCTGGAGTCTGGGGAAGGCTCGGACAAGGGATCTGCATCGGAGGCAGAGAGGGAGCCAGGGCCATCTGAGAGTTATGTGCTGCCCCTGGAGTCTCCAGAGTCTGACATCAGCGAGGCAGAAGAACAGGGTGAGCTTGTTCTCAGTGTGCACATGTGCAGAGCTGCCAGAAGACAGGAACAATTAAGAAAAGAGGGTCGACTCAGGAGTAAGGCTTGGAGATGATTGGCCTCTCCCATTAGACATAAGAGAGAAGCGAATAGGACATGAGCTTTTGCAGGAAGCAATTAGTTCATCTGGTCGGTAAAGGCTCTGGAAAAGCTCTGTTTGACTCTGTGCTAAGTTTGGCCTTGCCCTGCGTGTGGCAATTAGTTCTCTGGCAGCATTCCAAGGGAGATAAGGTGGGTGTTTGTAAACACTCCCCTGAAAGACTGTTTGAGAAGCCTGTCAGACTGGGAATGACAATAATTCACAGCTGTCTGAATTAAAGAGGTTTGCAGGACTAAGTTTGTGCTACTTACTTTCTAAGGAAGCCTAGGTCAGAACATATATAGAGTCTCCTGCTTAAACAGGGGGTTGGACTAGGTCCCTTCCAACTCTTGGTGGTTCTGTTCAATTGAGTCTAATTATCAGTTTTTTCTTTTAAAAAATGACTCCCTTCTATTAAAGGAAAAGAATTACAGAGCAATTCCAATGCACCAGAAGAGACCAAGTTGTTTCGTGTATAAACTGGTCAAAGATTTGCTACTTTATCCATTCACCCAATTGCTAAGAATCCTGGGAGTTGAAGTCCACACATCTTAAAGTTGTCCAGTTTGGGAGGGGAGGGGAGGGGAATCGCTCTAGACTACGTCCCAGCAATATTTCAGCATGGAATATCCGTGAGAAGCTCCGTGAGAAATTAAGGCCAAATTAAGATGCGGTTAGGAGCCTTTAGCCACGGGAACAAGTTTTTTACCTTCTGCTTTGGTGTCGTCCACGAGCGGACAAGCCGTTCTCAGCGTGATGGTGCTCAGTTCTGAGTGTCTCCCACGAGTATCTACGGCATAGAGAGTAAATCTGGAAAAAAAGAGGGTAAACGTGAGGAAGAAAGAGTTTGAGGAACACTTTTCTTCTTGTTAGGGCTCTTTCAGCAGCACACAAAGAAAGAGGGTTCATTCAGACAAGATATAAACATAGGAGCAGAGATGGTATTCAGATGGGTCGGACTGGTTCGGGCGAACCGGTAGTAGCGACCTGCTGGTGGGCCTGTCCACCCACCCTGGCGCTATGCCATCCTATTGAGCCACGTTTTCAAGCCGTGCGCATAGGTGGAAGCCAGGTGTGTGAGCAAACAGCATGCATGGAAGGCCACGTATGGACGTTGCATGTGCAAGTGAAGCGATCTTGCAGGCACGCGTTCCCACATTTTCGGTGCTGGGCGAACTGGTAGGTAAATTATGTGAATCCCATCCCTGCATAGGGGGTTACGATCTAAGTTTCACCGTGCTCCTTTCTCAATGTCCTTGACCACTGCTCTGAATGGAAAGGGTGGGGGGGAGAACCAAAAACAAATGTAATGGATAAAAATAATAATAAGAAAAAAGACCAAGCATGCTTAGGAAGAATTTATGGGGTAAAAAATACAAGGTCTTTGGCTGGAGAGAATTGAGGGCAAAAAAAAATAAATTTCTAAGCTTTCCTTCAACGTGTTTTCCTAGGGGATAATATCTATCCATCAGTCTGTCAGTCCATCCATCCTTCCATCCACCAACCCTTTCCCCTTCTTCTTCCATCTGATGTAGAACAATGGAGAAAATTGGTGGGGGGGGAGAAGGAGGAGGAGGAGGAAGAGGAGGAGGAGAAGAAGAGGAGGAGGAGGAAGGGGGGGAAGAGGAAGAAAAGAAAGAAGAAAAAGAGGAGGAGGAGATAGATGAGGAAAAGAAGGAGGAGAAAGGGAAAGAGAAAAAAGAGGAGAGGGAGAAAAAGGAAGAAAGGGGGGAGAAGAAAAAGAAGAAGAGGAAGAAGAAGAAGAAAAGGAGGAGGAGGTGGAGGAAGAAGAAGGAAGAGGAAGAAGAAGAAGAAAAAGAGGAGGAGGAGATAGATGAGGAAAAGAAGAAGGAGAAAGAGAAAGAGAAAAAGGAGGAGAGGGAGAAAAAGGAAGAAAGGGGGGAGAAGAAAAAGAAGAAGAGGAAGAAGAAGAAGAAAAGGAGGAGGAGGTGGAGGAAGAAGAAGGAAGAGGAAGAAAAAGAAGAAGAAAAAAGAGGAGAAGGAGGAGATAGATGAGAAGGAGGAGGAGAAGAAGGAGAAGAAAGAAAAGGAGGAGAGGGAGAAAAAGGAAGAAAGGGGAGAAGAAGAAAAGAGGAAGAAGAAGAAAAGGAGGAGGAGGTGGAGGAAGAAGAAGGAAGAGGAAGAAAAAGAAGAAGAAAAAAGAGGAGGAGGAGGAGGAGATAGATGAGAAGGAGGAGGAAAAGAAGAAGGAGAAAGAGAAAGAAAAGAGGAAGAAGAAAAGGAGGAGGAGGTGGAGGAAGAAGAAGGAAGAGGAAGAAAAAGAAGAAGAAAAAAGAGGAGGAGGAGGAGGAGATAGATGAGAAGGAGGAGGAAAAGAAGAAGGAGAAAGAGAAAGAGAAAAAGGAGGAGAGGGAGAAAAAGGAAGAAAGGGAGGAGGAGAAGAGGAGGAGGAGGAGGAGGAGGAAATAAACCTGATGAAGTCCAACTCTTAAATTATTTCTAAGCAGAAGGATAAGGCCAATAAGGAACTTGTAAAACTCAAAACTATTTTGTTTTTAGGCTGGAAGAATCACGATGGGCTAAACGAGGGGATGGCCTGGAAGCAAGTTCCTTTCTCCAACATTTTGGGCCACGGCTGCCACGGCCCTCCTTAAATCTGTAGCCTTGCATAGAATCATCATCCTTTCATCTCTGCTTCCAGAAATCCCGAATAAGGGAGAAGAAGATCCAAGATGCAAATTCTATTCCCTCTGCACGAGAAGCGACTTCCAGAAACTTTGAAGAATGTGCAAAATACTTCCTCTGGGAGGAAGTTATGGAAGCAGCTATCGGGGACAGAAGCCAACATCTGCCCTTCTCTCTCTCTCTCTCTCTCTTTCTTGTTTTTCTTTAGTCATTGATGTGGGCAGCAAAACCTGTCTTTCTTTTTCCTTTCTCTCTCCAAAACAAAAGAAAAGAGACAAACAATAAAACCACTGCTATGCCTACGGATGGTCCAGCTAGAGAACCAAAGGAGAAAAGGACGACGCTTGTTTTATCAAAGGTTGTCTTGCAAAGGTTCGGTTTTCAAAAAAGAAGAAGAAAATAGAGAGAAAGGCTGCCCCAGATACAACATGTCCACCTGATAACTTGGATATAAAACCCAGGGAACATTTTATTGACGCTCTGCTATAACATTCTCATTCTCTTTTTCCCTCTCCCTCCCTCCCTCCCTCCCTCTCTCTCTCTCTGACTCCCTCACTCTCCCTCTTCTCTCTTCTCTCTCTCCCTTTTTTCTCTTCTGTCTGTCTCTCAGTTTCTTCCTCTCTCTCTCTTCTTCCATCTCTCTCCCCTTTTTTTCTCTTCTATCTGTCTCTCAGTTTCTTCCTCTCTCTCTCTCTTCTCTCTCCTTTTTCTCTCTCTCCTTTTTCTCTTCTGTTTGTCTCTCAGTTTCTTCCTCTCTCTCTCTCTCCTTCCATTTCTCTTCTCTCTCCCCCTTTTTTCTCTTCTGTCTGTCTCTCAGTTTCTTCCTCTCTCTCTCTCTCCTTCCATTTCTCTTCTCTCTCCCCCCTTTTTCTCTTCTGTCTTTCTCTCCGTTTCCTCCTCTCCCCCTCTCTCTTCTTCCATTTCTCTTCTCTCTCCCCCTTTTTTCTCTTCTATCTGTCTCTCAGTTTCTTCCTCTCTCTCTCTCTCTCTCTCCTTCCATTTCTCTTCTCTCTCCCCCTTTTTTCTCTTCTGTCTGTCTCTCAGTTTCTTCCTCTCTCTCTCTCTCTTCTTCCATTTCTCTTCTCTCTCCCCCTTTTTTCTCTTCTATCTGTCTCTCAGTTTCTTCCTCTCTCTCTCTCTCTCTCCTTCCATTTCTCTTCTCTCTCCCCCTTTTTTCTCTTCTGTCTGTCTCTCAGTTTCTTCCTCTCTCTCTCTCCTTCCATTTCTCTTCTCTCTCCTTTTTTCTCTTCTGTCTGTCTCTCAGTTTCTTCCTCTTTCTCTCTCTTCTTCCATTTCTTCTCTCTCCCTTTTTCTCTTCTATCTGTCTCTCAGTTTCTTCCTCTCTCTCTCTCTCTCCTTCCATTTCTCTTCTCTCTCCCTTTTTCTCTTCTGTCTGTCTCTCAGTTTCTTCCTCTCTCTCCCTCCCTCCATCTCTCTTCTCTCTCCCTCTGCCTCCCTCTGTCTCCCTTTTTCTCTCTTCTCTCCATCTCCCTTTTCTCTCTCTCCCTCCCTCTCTCTCTCTCTCTCTCTCTGTGTCTCTCAGCTTCTCTCTCTCTCTCTCTTCCATTTCTCTTCTCTCTCCCTTTTTCTCTTCTATCTGTCTCTCAGTTTCTTCCTCTCTCTCTCTCTCTCCTTCCATTTCTCTCTCTCTCCTTTTTCTCTCTCTGTCTCTCAGTTTCTTCTCTCTCTCTCTCTTCTTCCATTTCTCTTCTCTCTCCTTTTTCTCTTCTATCTGTCTCTCAGTTTCTTCCTCTCTCTCTCTCTCTCTCCTTCCATTTCTCTTCTCTCTCCCTTTTTCTCTTCTGTCTGTCTCTCAGTTTCTTCCTCTCTCTCTCTCCTTCCATTTCTCTTCTCTCCCTTTTTTCTCTTCTGTCTGTCTCTCAGTTTCTTCCTCTCTCTCTCTTCTTCCATCTCTCTTCTCTCCCTTTTTCTCTTCTATCTGTCTCTCAGTTTCTTCTCTCTCTCTCTCTCTCTCCTTCCATTTCTCTTCTCTCTCCCTTTTTCTCTTCTGTCTGTCTCTCAGTTTCTTCTCTCTCTCCCTCCTCCATCTCTTTCTCTCTCCCTCTGCCTCCCTCTGTCTCCCTTTTTCTCTTCTCTCCATCTCCCTTTTTCTCTCTCTCCCTCCTTTTTCTCTTCTCTCTCTCTCTGTGTCTCTCAGCTTCTCTCTCTCTCTCTCCTTCCCTTCATCTCTTTCTCTCTCTCCTTTTTCTCTCTTCTCCCTTTTTCTCTCTTTCTCTCTCTGTGTCTCTCAGGTTCTCTGTTTCTCTCTCCCTCCCTCCATCTCTCTTTTCTCTCTTCTCTCTCTCTCTTTCCCTCCCTCTTCCCTCCCTCTCTCCCTCTTTCTTTTCTCTCTCCCTTCTCTCTCCCTTTTTTCTCTTCTGTCTGTCTCTCAGTTTCTTCCTCTTTCTCTCTCTCTCTCTCTTCCTTTTTCTTTTCTCTGTCTCTTTCTCTGTTTCTCAGTTTCTCTCTCTCTCCCTCCCTCGCTCCATCTCTCTTTTCTCTCTTCTCTCTCCCTCTCCCTCCCTCTCTCCATCAGTTTCTCTGTCTCTCCTTCCCTCCATCTCTCTTTTCTCCCTCTCTCTTTTTTCTCCCCAACCCCCAGCACAAGAGAGAAAAATGTGTAATCTCTGTGAAATATCCAGTGGTTAATCTAATTTCAGTTCAGCTTTCTAACAACAAGGGACATTCAAATTGTATACTCCTTAGCTACCCCGTAGAAAAAAATTATGCCTCTTTTCTAGCCACTGTGATACGAAATAGATATTTATACAAATATTATGCACCAAAGCCACAAGAATGCATTTCCTCCTATGGATGGCAGCTTGGCACAATTAGGAAACAGTAAATCAACAAACCAAGCATGCCGTGCCAAGCGAGACAGTAAAACAAAAAATGTTAAGCCTCTCCGAATCGGGCTTTAGGCTCCATGGATTGGTACATCCACAATTTCAACTATTTGACCAAAAAAAAAAAAAAAAAAAGCCAATGTTTACCCACTCCAAAGAGATCAAAGACAATCTTTATGGAAACTACTACAAAGATACTTTTGTAAAGGAAAGAAAGCAACTTCAGTGGAAACACTGATCGTAAAGAGCCATGCCGAAGAAGATTTTAGGGTGGGGAGAGAGACCTCGTCAGGGGGAATCATCTTATTCTGAGCTGGAATACATCACATTTTGCCTACCTCGAATATCCTGCAATTCTGGGAAATGTCTATTTGGCTTCATTTGAGATAGATGATAGATAGATGGTAGGTTGGTAGGTAGGTAGGTAGATGATGGATGGATGCGTGGATAGGTGGATAGATGACACAGGATAGATTGATGATAGATGATAGATAGATAGATAGATAGATAGATAGATGGATGGATGGATGGATGGATGG